>NC_057398.1:35488102-35717948 GCF_019320065.1 Cervus canadensis
CACACGTGCACCCAATGTTCATCGCAGCACTGTTCATCATAGCCAGGACATGGAAGAAACCTAGATGCCCATCAGCAGACGAATGGATAAGGAAGCTGTGGTACACATACACCATGGAATATTACTCAGCCATTAAAAAGAATTCATTTGAATCAGTTCTAATGAGATGGATGAAACTGGAGCCCATTATACAGAGTGAAGTAAGCCAGAAAGATAAACACCAATACAGTATACTAACACATATATATGGAATTTAGAAAGATGGTAATGATAACCCTATATGCAAACAGAAAAAGAGACACAGAAGTACAGAACAGACTTTTGAACTCTGTGGGAGAAAGCGAGGGTGGGATATTCAAAAGAACAGCATGTATTACTATCTATGTGAAACAGACATCACCAGCCCAGGTGGGGATGCATGAGACAAGTGCTCCGGCCTGGTGCACGGGAAGACCCAGAGGAAATCGAGTGGAAGAGGGAGGTTGGGAGGGGGATCGGGATGGGAATACATGTAAATCCATGGCGGATTCGATATCAATGTATGAACCAAAACCCACTGGAAAAAAATAAATAATAAAAAAAAAAAAAAAGAAAAAAAAATTATTTATTTTTGTTTGCACTGGGTCTTCGTTGCTGTGCATGGGCTTTCTCTAGCAGTGATGATCGGGGGCTACTCTCTAGTTGTGGTGCATGGGCTTCTCATCGCACTGGCTTCTCTTGTTGTGGAGCATGGGCTGTAGGCACAGGGGCTTCAGTAGTTGTTTCACGTGGGCTCAATGGTTGTGGAGCATGGGCTTTGCTGCCCTACGGCATGTGGCATCTTCCCAGACCAGGAATTGAACCTGTGTCCCTTGCACTGGCAGGCAGATTCCTAACCACTGTACCACCAGGGGAGTCCTGTGACATAAGGCTCTAGAACAGAGCCAGGCTTATCAGCAAGTGTGCAAACACATGCTTTCATAGCTCTTGCACTTCCGGAAAATGACAGTTCCCAGGTTGGAACTGGTCTCCGAGAACGGACCAAACATTCCTCATCCAACTTCCTGAGAGATATACATTCTTCTCAGGTAACGTCTCCAAAGATCAAGGTGGGTGTTGGGAGAAGGGACCCCTAGATGCCTTCCCCAGATGCGGTTGGAGGAAAGGGGTGGGCTGAACTTATTTTTAGGTTGGAGTTCATGTCTGGGTTGCCACTCCAACTTGCTTAGAAGGAGATGGCAGGAGGAGGAGAAGGGTCAGGGGGTGGAGAGGGGATGGGGGTGGGTGGCAGAAACAGAGGTAAAATAAGGGCCTTTGTGTTGCCGGGAGACTTCTGGGGAGCAGGGTTTCGTGTTGAAGGGAGCGGTCTTAATAAAACCACGGTGCAGACTGGCCCATGTGGTTGTAATTAATACCCTGCCTTCAAGCAGGTAGCAGGCTCTCAGGCTTGGCCATAGATGGGAAGAGCCCCCTCCTCCCTCCACCGTCCATCTCCTGCACATGACTCCCCACCCGCCCTCAGTCCTGCTCCTCCTCGGCGGCGAGATGAGGAATGTGGATTTACTGAACCATAAAGTATGCTGGGGGAGCTGGGGAGGGGGCCGAAGACAGAGCAATTAGTTCATGCTCCAGTCCAGACACCCAAACATGGTTGGAGGCCAGCTGCAAGGAATATTTGAAATAAATGAGCTGCCTGGGGCCAGGAGTTTGCTGTGTTTTCTGTGCGGGGCCATGGCAACCAGGGAGGAAATCATGAGCTAGGGATTGGACTCTAGAATCAACAAATGATGTCCTGGCTGAACAAGACCGGAGGAAGCCACTCAGGGCTCTCCGAGGGCTTCTCGGGGTTCAGCTGCCGACGGGCAGGACTGCTCGAGTGTACTCCTGGTGGACGTGGTGGATTCCTGTCCCAGCTTCAGCCCTCTTTGCCATCCATGGGGTTCTGCTCTGACTTTTTCTTTCTTTCTTTCAAGAAAAGAGAAAGCTGACATCTCCCTGGAACCTTTCTTCCTAGGCTGGAGAACAGCTGCTGGTCTGATAATGCTATTCCTGGGCAGAAGGGATGTTCCCACTAGGAAAGCCTAGGCCAAGGGCAGCTGGCTGCATGGAAGGTGGCATCGGCCTTGCTCTGGGGTCTGTCTTCCCACCCAGCTCTGCAGCAGCCTCCTGTGTAACTACTTTGTAGGTACAAAAGGCAAAGGCCCCATGAATCCCTTCCCTGACTCTTCTGAGGGTGGACCTCACAGCCATCCCTAAGAATGTGTCTTATAGAAGCACAGGAATAACAGAATCTAGTCTGGGGCCCTTAACTTGAAGTTCAAATACCTCCTGCATCTGAATCATCTGGTAACCTCAAGGAAAAAGCAAAATCTCAGAAATGTTGATGCCACAGGTGGGATCTGGGAAATCTGCCTCTTGAAACACCTGTAGCTAATTGGGAGACATTATCCTCTGAGACCCATGCAGATCTCTCTCTGGTCCTCTTTTCCTTCAGAGACCTGCAAGGAATTGTGATCCAGAGGAGCTTGGTGAGCACTGGAGTGGAAGGTTCCATGGGAATCAGCTCCACCCACTCTGAAGTGCAAGCAAGCAAGTGCAAGCCCCGAGAGCTGGGGATGTGAAGCCAGCATCCTGTGGGGGCACAGAAGTGCTTCTCTTGAAGGAGTGAACAGGATGGGTCCAAGGGGAAACCTCAGGCCTGAACTTTGGCTTTGCCTGGGAAACCAGCCCCATGAAAGCTGAACCAGGAGCTGACAGGCGCCACAACCCAAGCACCTCCCATCAGGGCCAGTCACTCCACAGATGCTCTCGGCTACTTCCCACGACCTCAGTACTCACTCAGGACCATGTGCCCCCATTTCCTCGTGGTATAAGGAGCAGGCGTTCCACTCCCCCTCACACCTGCACCCCGAGGCCCCACCTGTTGAAAGATTTTCAACCAAGCCCATTTATAAAGTACCTTCCCGATGATTTCTGTTAAGTAAAGCAGCCATTAGGCTGCTGATAGCTTCAGGGAGAGCAAACTTCAGGCTCCAAGTAGAGAACCTCACCTTCCCGCTGAGCCATGTATTGACAGGGGAAGAGCCCGGACTCCAGAGCCAGGACAGCCCAGGACTGATGCCCAGCTCCCCTCCTCACTGCCTGTAGGGGAACAAGAGCCCCAAGAGCCTTGCTATCTCCATCTATGAAGTAAGAGCCATTCTTTCCTGTTGAGGAGGCCCACTGAGACACTATGTGCTTAGGGCAGGATACATGAGGGTAGCTGGTACCAAGCATTCCTGCCTCACCACTTTCCACCTGGCTCTTTTTAAAAATTGAGCTGAGGACTTCCCTGGCAGTCCAGTGGTTAGGAATCCACCTCTCCATGCAGGGGACACAGGTTCAATGCCTGGTCTGGGAAGACCCACATGCCTCAGAGCAACTAAGCCCGTTGTTGTTGTTCAATTGCTCAGCCGTGTCTGTCTCTTGTTGACCCCGTGGACTGCAGCATGCCAGGCTTCCCTGTCCTTGACCATCTCCTAGAGCTTGCTCAAACTCATCACCATCGAGTGGTGATGCCATTTCATCCTCTGTCATCCCCTTCTCCTCCTGCCTTTAATCTTTCCCAGTATCAGGGTCTTTTCTAATGAGTCGGCTCTTTGCATGAGGTGGCCAAAGTATTGGAGATTCAGCTTCAGCGTCAGTCCTTCCAATGAAAATTCAAGCCCGTGCCCCACATCTATTGAACCTGTGCTCTAGAGCCCGGGAGCCAGAACTACTGAAGCCCATACGGCCAGAACCTATGTTCTGCAATAAGAGAAGCCACTGCAGTGAGAAAGTTGTGCACCACAACTACAGAGTAGCCCCCACTTGCTGCAACTAGAGAAAAAACCCATGTAGCAACAAAGACCCATCACTGCCAAAATAAATGATTTTTTAAAAGTGAGTTTGTAAAAACTTAAAACACTGCCCCACGCACAGTAAGTGATCAATAAAAGTAGCCAGTGTGATTATTCGCATACTGCCGGGGGTGCCCAGAGACCCTTGTCTGGGCTCCAGTGGCACAGACAAGACCAACGAGACTTTCCTGGGAGGGGATCGTGCAAGGCAGTTGCCTGGGCCTGGGAGCTTCTTTCCTTCTGGATGGAAATGAGGTCACTTTTCTAAAAATCAGTCTCATTGTTAGGGCAGCAGAGTATCCAGCAGTTAAGAGCAGCATGGCCAGGCTCAGTTTTTCTGACCCCCAGTCTCCACACTGTTATTGTTTCTGGTTTCTGCCGCAGTGAGCTACCAGACCCTGGGTGGTTTCAAACAGCACACATTTATTGTCTTACAGTTCTGGAAGTCAGAAGTCCAAACTCCAGGTGTGGACAGAGCCCTGCTCCCTCTGGAGGCTCTCGTGGAGGGAAATCCTTCCTGCCTCTTCCAGCTTCTGCTGGCTCCAGACTTTCCTGGCTGATGACCACATCCCTTCAACCTCTGCCCCTGTCATCAAGTGGCCTTCTCCCACTGTGTCTCCATGTCTGTATTATAAGGACAATTGTCACTGGGTTTAGAGCCTACCTGAATTATCCAGGATCCTTAACGTGATGGCACCTAAGACCCTTTTTCCAAGTAAGGTCACACTGACAGGTCCAGGGTTGGAACAAAGACCTGTCTTTCTAAGGGCCGCCATTCAACCCTCTACACACATTCCTAGAATGGAGTTCATAAGGTACCCACTCATGCCCATAAGGATTTATGAAACAAACAATAAAGTTTAGAAAACATAGCCCAGTGCCAGACTGGGCTGGGTGTGGTGGGTGCTGCCACAAGGTGAGAATTCCCAGAGTTATCATCTACAGCCCCACGGCCCTCCTGCCCCAGCTCTGATGGCCTGTCCCAGAAGAGCATGTTGGCTGTGGAATTGATGAATGGTGGGCACCCAGGCTGGGCGTGGGAGCCTGGAGGCCAGGCTCAGGCCAGGATGTAGAGAGAACTCGGAATTTGACCATGGACAGAGGACGTGGCCCCTCTTTCTGGGTTTCCCTCTGATCAGCTCCAGTAAGCCGGAGGCATGGTCTGGAAAGGTATTGGCTTTACTCAGGTGTCATCAGAAACTGAGGCCGGGCCAGGGGCAGGAAGCCCTGTGCCCCATGCCCTGTGGACCCTCACTGCCCACCTCCCCATCTTTCTCTGGGACAGAGGGAAACACTCCCACCCTGCAGCCTCTGCAGCCACACAAGGAAATGGAATGCGAACCCTGGGCTATTTAAAGAGCATGAAAGCCGGGGGCGCGGCTGGGACCCGGCCAGGCAGGGAGCCTCAGGTCGGCCCGGGGCTCCTCTTTGCACATGGCTTGATTTACGGGAGGGCCGCGAGCAGCTCCAACTTCAGACAGAGAACTATTTGAAGCAGCTGCCAGATGTTGTGTCTGAGTTGGGTTTTTACAAGTTGCTTACTGGTTAGCAGCCTGCCTCCCGCCGGAGTTCATCTTGCCCCAGCGGGTTCGGGGCCCTGGCACCGGCCCACGACGGGCCTTTGTTCAGCCTCCTTGCTGCTCCCTCCCGCGCAACCCAGGCCTGCTCTGCCTTGAGTGGAGCCAGGCTGGGAGACTGATTCCCAGAGCATCCAACCTGGCTGGGGTGGCAGCATGGCCCTGACTTCAGGGTGTCTTGAAGGCACCGGAAGCTTGTGGAATGTTCCCCTGGCATGCTGTTCAGTCGCTAAGTTGTGTCCGACTCTGCAAGACCCCATGGACTACAGCACGCCGGGCATTTACATCCTTCCCTGTCTGGTTGGATGGGATCACCAACTCTATGGACATGGGTCTGGGTGGACTCCAGCGGTTGGTAATAGACAGGGAGGCCTGGCGTGCTGCGGTTCATGGGGTCGCAAAGAGTCGGACACGACTGAGCGACTGAACTGAACTGAACTGTCTCCCTGAGTTTGCTCAAATTCATGTCCATTAGTCAGTGATTCTGTCTAATCATCTCATCCTCTGTCACCCCTTTCTCCTCTTGCCTTCAGTCTTTCTCAGCATCAGCATCTTTTTCAACAAGTTGGCTCTTCTCATCAGGTGGCCAAAGTATTGGGGCTTCAGCTCCAGCATCAATCCTTTCAGTGATAGGCAGGGTCTAAAACCAACCTTGAGACCCTATGGACAGCTCTGCAAGGAAGGCCCCTTGGGGCAGGCCTTACCTGCCAGGGCTGTCCCCAGGAGGTATGGACCCAGAACCCCAGAACTCACCCTTTCTTCCCAGCTCTTCCATCCTGGTCCCACTTTGGCCACCTGATACCAGCCTGTTCAAATGGAGCATGGAAAACCACAGGGGCCCAGAGCTGAGACCACAGTTCATTTGGGGATGGGGGGGTGTCCCAGTGCGAGACTATTGGGGTCTACAGAACTTGGGCTTGAGGGGTTGCTTCTCAGCCCCTCTCCACTCCAAGGAGGCCTGTGGGGTGAGTCACATGACTCAAGTGTTCACTTCCCGAGGCCACTTGGAATAACTGCTCAGAAGCTTGCTCTGGGGCAGAGCAGGCAACCAGGGGAAAGGGTGGGGACGAGGGGTGGGGTGCTGAGGAGCCAGGAGGGAGGGAGGTTGTGCAATTAATCTTGTTGCATGTGAAAGCACACTTGTGTCCGTCCAGGAATCCCGAAGGCCGCCAAAGTGGACACAGTGTTCAGTCCACTCCTGAAAGTGCCAGCAGTGTTTTGTCCACTGAGCAAGAGAACATCCACGGCTAGTGCCTGCATCTGGCTCCCTTAAATGAAATGCCTCTGGGGGCCACGCTGGGAGGAGCTGTGTGGGGTGGGGGTGGGGGCAGCTCGCCGGGCCCTGGGGGGACCTGCCTCCCCCCAGGTACAAGGGGAGGCTCCCCAGACTGCCTGTTCTGGCAGTCCTCAGGGACCCACCTCCTCACCACCCTTTCCCAACCCTGCTTGCTTTTAACTTCTGAATCTTCCAGAGAACTTGAAAGAGAGATGGCAACCAGGGCACCTTCTCCCCAAGAGCCCAGGTTCCCTATGGCAGAATTTAGGAAGTCCCCAGGCCCACTCCCTGCAGGATGAGGCCCGCCAACAGTTGAAAGAAGCTCAAAGAGATCCAGGCAAGGTGGCACAAAGGCTGGAATTTGGGGCTTAGAGTTAGAATATCAATTACCAAGAAAATAAAGTCTATCACTGCTTCCATTGTTTCACCATCTATTTGCCATGAAGTGATGGGACGGGATACCATGATCTTAGTTTTTTGAATGTTGAGTTTTAAGCCAGCTTTTCACTCTCTTCTTTCACTTTCCTCAAGAGGCTCTCAGTTCCTCTTCATTTTCTGCCATAAGGGTGGTGTCATTTGCATATCTGAGGTTATTGATATTTCTCCCAACAATATTGATTGATTCCAGATTTTCTTGGGCTCCAGAATCACTGTGGACAGTGACTGCAGCCATGAAATTAAAAGATGCTTGCTCTTTGGAAGAAAAACTATGACCAATCTAGACAGCATATTAAAAAGCAGACATTACTTTGTCAACAAAAGTCTGTGTAGTCAAAGCTATTGTTTTTCCAATAGTCATGTATGGATGTGAGAGTTGAACCAAAAAGAAGGCTAAGCGCTGAAGAACTGATGCTTTTGAACTGTGGTGTTGGAGAAGACTCTTGAGAGTGTCTTGGACTGCAAGGAGATTAAACCAGTCAATCCTAAAGGAAATCAATCTTGAATATTCATTGGAAGGACTGATGCTGAAGCTGAAGCTCCAATACTTTGGCCACAAAGGTCGAAGGCAGGAGGAGAAGGGGGCGACAGAGGATGAGATGGTTAGATGGCATTACCGACTCAATGGACATGAGTTTGAGCAAATTCTAGGAGACGGTGAAGGACAGGGAAGCCTGGCGTGCTGCAGTCCACAGGGTTGCAAAGAGTCAGATATGACTTAACAACTGAACAACAATTACAACTGGCCAAGTTCATGGTGTTGCAAAGATCAAATAAGGCCTCAGCGTGGGCAAAGCCTTGAGAAGTTGCAAAGTCTGAGCTTGCCCAAGATCTTTTTATCATATCTGTTTGTGAGAAAGTGAGAAAGATAAGCATCTGACAGAGCCTGCTGCTCCCAGAAAGCACCTGTCCTTCAGGTACTATGGCTCCTCTTTATGCAGCCAGGAGCCATCCCTGGAAGTTGGGGATCCCCTCTGAGTATCCCCAACCCCCAGTTTCCTAGAAAGGTGAGTGGGAGATGAGCTGAAGTAGCAGCCCACCTAGACTCACCTCTGGAGGACAGGCCCTAGAAGTCGTCCTGGTCACCTAGAAGGGAGACAGCAACCTCTCCCTGCAGGAGATCCCGTGAGAATTTGGAGAAGAGGCACACAGCTCCTGTTGTCCCATTAGGCAAGTACATCTTGATCCTTTGTCTGTGTCAGACAGGTGGGGACTCCAGGGACTCAGACTCAGAAAACCAGACTTCTGAACAGGAAGTTCAGTGGGAAGACACAGACTAGCACAAGTGGGAGATGGGGCTCTGCATCCAAGTGATACAGATTGAGGAACAATGGACTTTACCAGGGGATTGGGCCATGGATGCCCTAGCAGGGTTTTGAAGGATGAATAGGAGTTTTCCAGAAGGAAGAAAAGTGAGTCTATTTGTTTAGGTTCCTCTGTAAAATAGGGATGGTGATAGGAGCTGCCTTGTTGAGTGGTTATTTTTAAGGTACAGGGGACAGGCTTCTTTTTTTAAACTATAGTGTCTGGGCACAAACAGTGCCATTTAAGGGTTGAGTGTGTGCTAAGTCGCTTCAACCATGTACGACTCTGCAACCCTATGGACCATGGCCTACTGGGCACCTCTGTCCATGGGATCCTCCTGCAAGAATACTGGAGTGGATTACCATTTCCTTCTCTAGGGGATCTTCCCGACCAGGAATCAAACCCACATCTCCTGAGTCTCCTGCATTGGTACTACTGGGAAGCTTGATCACAACGTCTGCAAGTGACCAAAAACACAATCCCAAGAACTCGCTGTGCACCAGTAGGTGCTCTTTGCACACATTAAAGCATGCAGTCCTACCAACAGCCCTCTGTTGTTCCCACGATCTCGGATGCTCAGAGAAGCTCATTCAGTTACCCAAGGCCACACAGATGAAGTGATGAGGGCAGAATTCAAAACCAGACCTCCCTGGCACCAAACCCTGGGCTCTGGACCTCAGGCTCCACCACCTTCCTCGGGCAGCCGAGAGCTTTCTGCCACCCTGCATCTACACTCCATTCATTCAGCATGTGTCCAGCAGACACTGTGCTGGATGTTGTGTTGGGCCCTAAGTGTGGTTCCTGGGCACAGAGTGGACTCTTCCTGCCATAGGGATGAGAGATTGGGCATCGTGTCTATCTGGCTTGCTACTTGATCTTGGCACATGGTACATTTCAGCAAATGCACATGGGGTGAACAAGAGAAGAGGTTAGGATGGCAGGCTCAGCTCATGATTTGGAGGGGCAGCAGGAGAAACCCTCAGGCTTTCTGAAGGTGAAAGAGAGGCAGCCAAGTCTTTTCTGACCACACAGGCCCCTAGTATGGGGACCAGGCAGGGGGCAATGTTAAGATGAGGACTTGACATCGAGAGGTCAAGGCAGCATTTAAGGCAATGAAGGAAACTTGGGACTTCCCTGGTGGTCCAGTGGCTAAAAAGCTATGCTCCCAATGCAAGGGGCCCCAGGTTCTATCCCTTCTCAGGGAATTAAGTCCTACAGGCTGCAACTGAGATTTCACATGCTGCAACTGAAGATCCCGCATGCCACAAGGAAGATGGAAGACTGTGAATGCTGCAACAAAGACCTAAAGCAACCAAATAAATTTTAAAAAGAAGAAGAGGAAGAGGGAACTTGTCCCTTCAGCTGACACTGGGTGGGGGTCTGGGTGGGAGGGCCGGACATGCTTGGGACAACAGGAAACACCAGGAGAGGTCGAATTCCTTTCTCCCAGCCAAGCAGACCCCTGGGCCCCATCTGCTCAAGGGTTTATCTGTTGTGCACTATCACACCCTGGCCTTCTGTTCATAGGAGAGGCCAGGACCCAGGCGGTTCATGCAGCATCCTGTGCTCCATAAGCCCCAGGCTCTCTGCCCCCGGCAGGCTTGCAAGGGAATCACTCGCATCCACATCCCTCGGAAGGCAAGGCTCAGAGGGGAGCTGGGATGGTCTGCTGGGGGCAGAGCAGGGGCCTGCCTTGCTTCACTCCACGGGAGCTCCCTCCTGTGTCCGATGAGCAGGCTCATTGTAACAGGCTCGGGGTAGGCTGGGGACATAGAAAAGGCATTAAGGGACAGCACAGAGCGCGAACACTGGGACTCCTTTGCATCATGCCAGCGCCCTCTTACCATGCAGTCCTCTCCCTGAGGTGCAGGGTCTGATGTCACCCCCATTTTACAGATGAGGACACTGAGGCACAGAACAGCTGGCCACACTGCCCACACAGGGCTGGCAGGTTCAGTCGGGCTCCCATGCACATGTGCTCAGCTCCCACCCTCTACTCCCAGGACCTCAGGGAGTAAAGGGGACAGTGAGCACCCGTGCCTGGGGTGGGGGCTGCTGGGGTCTGAGGTGGGCATGGCTGAGATGGGTGTCCCAGGTGGGACCTGGGGAAATACCATCCAGAACAGAGTGAGCAGCCTGTGAGTGGCTCCAAAAAAGGGAGAAGGGGAACCTGGGGAGGGTGGGATGCCAGCTAGGGCTGAAGGGTGTGGACAGGCAGAGGGCAGGGAACTGGGGAGAGATGAGGGTGGCGGTGAGGAATATTGGGCAGGGTGCCCACCTGTCCCTCATGGGTGCCAGGTAGCTTTGCAACTAAGGAAGTGGTAAGGTCAGATCACTGGGTTTGTTGTTGTTCAGTCCCTAAGTCGTGTCTAACTCTGCAACTCCATGGACTGCAGCATGCCAAGCTTTCCTGTCCTTCATCTCCCAGAGTTTGCTCAAATTCATGTCCATTGAGTCAGTGATGTCATCCAACCATCTCATCATCTGTCGCCCCCTTCTCCTCTTGCCCTCAATCTTTCCCAGCATCAGGGTCTTTTCCAATGAGTCAGCTCTTCGCATCAAGTGGCCAAAGAAGTGGAGCTTCAGCTTCAGTATCAGTCCTTCATCCGGGGGGCCTCCACCGGTTTGCTCCAGGACACTCACCTGTGTTTTCACATCTGTTTTGGATCATGTCCCTCGGAAGCATCTTGAAGACAAGACCAGAGTTACTGCCTTGTTGTAGTTTAGTCGATCAGTCATCTCCAGCTCCTTTGCGACCCCACAGACTGTAGCCCACCAGGCCCCTCTGTCCATGGGATTTCCCAGGCAAGAATACTGGAGTGTGTTGCCAGTTCCTTTTCCAGGGGATCATCCCGACCCAGGGATCAAACCCATGTCTCCTGCACTGGCAGGTGAGTTCTTCACCCTGGAGCCACCGGGAAAGCCTAGGATTGCTACCTGGCCTGTTGGAAATGCTCAGAATGTATTTGTGAATTGATTCAGTGAATGAACAAATGAACAGATGAGAGAATGAACAAATGGACATGTGAGGTGAGCTCCGGACACGTGTCTCCTTGATCAATCACTCTTCAAGTCCAGATAGCTGGGGTGACCAGCAGCGGGAGCTGTGCTGGCGGCGGGAGCCCCAGGAGATGGCAGCTGGGTGCTTGGCAGCCCTGGGGAGGCCAAGATTTCCACAGTGGCTTCAGAGGCCGGTCCTGAGCCAGGTGGTGGTCCTCTGTCCCCTCTTGCCCCTGAGGGAGAGACTCTGTAGCCCCCCACCTCCACCCCTGGTGATCTCTGCCGAGGGGCACCAACAGAACTTCGGGCTTCCCCTTGTTTTCTCTGAAAGCACCCCCAGGTCCAACACAAACAAGGACCATTGACCTCGCAGGGTTACCTTGGTCTTCCCGGCCCAGAGCTGTTCTCAGCTTATTTTTATGAGCTGTTTAATCTGCGCAGTCTTCTGTTCTCAATAAATGGGGCTGCGCATTCCAGGATGGCCTCGAATGATAACACCAGCTGTCTAGACGGAGGCCAGCCCGCTGACACTGTCATAAATAAAAATAGCTTTGTCTTCCAGCCTCTCTCCGGAGCCTGGGGAGGGCTGAGCAGACTCCCTGTGGGTTGGCTGGGACGCAGTTCCCGTCACGCTGCCAGCCTCTGCCCCTGCCTCCAGACCCCAGGCCCACACCTGGCGGGCTGAGAAGCCCCCACTGCCTGTGGGAAGGAGGAAGGCAGCCAGGCACCCCTGGAGGGGCCCACTGGGACACAGGTACTCTCCCCTCTCTGTGGGCTGTGGTGGCTACCGGAGTAGCAGACACCCAGGTGGTCACTGGGGGTTTTAAGCCTGGACTCCAAGATCAGTGGACCTGGGTCTGGGCTGGTAGAGGCTATAGGCCCAAACCCAGAACCATTTGGCGTTAAACTGAGAGAAAGGGTGCATCCTCCACCCAGCACGGACCCCGAAATCAACTAGGGTCCTGAGCTCTGCTCAGCGTGAAAGTCATGGCACAAGGGCAGAATTTTCAGCTGCTCACCCAGTCCTTTGTCATCACTTGTCCCGTATGTCACTTGTCCCTTCCGGCATTCGTTCACGTATTTGGTCTCTGCTTGTTCCTCAAACTCTGAGGTCTGCCCTAAGGGACCCTTGAGAGTAGCTGGTAGGTGGAGGGGCCTTGGGAACACCCCCAAGCTCAGTGGGGATGGCCCAGCTGCATGTGTGTGTGTTGTGTGTGCCAAGAGTGTGCAGGGTGGATGTCCAGTCCAGTGTTGTTGTTGTTGTTGTTCAGTTACCCGGTTGTGTCCAATTCTTTGTGACCTCATGGACTGTGGCACGCCAGGCCTCCCTGTCCCATACCATTTCCCAAAGTTTGCCCAAGTTCATGTCCATTGCATCAGTGATGCTATCCAGCCATCTCATCCTCTAACGCCCCCTTCTCCTTCTGCTCTCAATCTTTCCCAGCATCAGGGACTTTTCTAATGAGTCAGCTGTTCGCATCGGGTGGCCAAAATACTGGAGTTTCAGCTTCAGCATCAGTCCTTCCAATGAGTATTCAGGGTTGATTTTCCTTAAGATTGACTGGTTTAATCTCCTTGCTGTCCAAGGGACTCTCAGGAGTCTTCTCCAGCACCATAGTCTGAAGGCATCAATTCTTTGGCGCTCTGCCTTCTTTATGGTCCAGCTCTCACAACTTGTATGTAACCAGTGGGAAAGTCATAGCCTTGACTATATGGACCTTTGTCAGTTGAGTAATGTCTCTGCTTTTCAACACACTGTCTAGGTTTGTCATAACTTTCCTGCCAAGAAGCAAATGTCTTCTCATTTCATGGTTGCAGTTACCATCTTCAGTGACTTTAGAGCTCAAGAAGAAGAAATCTGTCACTCCTTCCACATTTTCCCTTTTTATTTGCCATCAAGTAATGGGCCGAATGCCATGGTCTTAGTTTTTTTAGTATTTAGTTTTAAGCGGCTCTTTCACTCTCCTCCTTTACCCTCATCAAGAGGCTTTTTAGTTCCTCTTCTCTTTCTCCCATTAGAGTGGTATCATCCGCATATCCAAGGTTGTTGATGTTTCTCCCGCCTATCTTGATTCCAGCTTGTAACTCATCCAGCCTGGCATTTCTCATGATATGCTCAGCGTATTGATTAAACAAACAGGTGACATGCAGACAAACCTGTCATACTCCTTTCTCAACTTTGAACCAATCAGTTGTTCCATACAGGGTTCTAGGAGCTTCTTGACCCTCATACAGGTTTCTGAGGAGACAGGTAAACGATACCATCTTATCTGGTATTCCCATCTCTTTAAGAGCTTTCCACAGTTTGTTATGATCCACACAGTCAAAGGCATTAGTGTAGTCAATGAAACAGAGGTAGATGTTTTTCTGGAATTCTCTAGCTTTCTCTATGATCCAGGGAATGTTGGCAATTTGATCCCTGGTTTCTCTTCCTTTTCTAAATCCATCTTGGACATCTGGAAGTTCTTGGTTCACATAATGCTGAAGCCTAGCATGCAAGATTTTAAGCATGACCTTACTAGCATGGGAGATGAGTGCAAATTCTGATGGTTAGCACATTCTTTGGTACTACCCTGCTTGGGAATTGGGATGGGGATTGACCTTTTCCAGTCCTGTGGCCACTGCTGGGTCTTCCAGATTTGCTGACATATTGAATGCAACACCTTGATGGCATCATCCTTTAAGGTTTTGAATAGTTCTGGAATTCCATCACATCCACTAGCTTTATTAACAGCAGGGCTTCCTAAGGCCCACTTGACTTCACTGTCCAGAATGTCTGGCTCTGGGTGACTGGCTACACCATTGTAGCCATCCAGTTCTTTTGGATCTTTTTTCATATAGTTTTTCGGTGTATTCTTCCCATCTCTTCTTGATCTCTTCAGCGTCTATAGGTCTCTACTGTTTATGTCCTTTATTGTGCCCATCTTTGGGCAAAATGTTCCCTGGTGGCCAGTGTAAGGGACTCATAAAGGAGGGCTCATCTGGCCCCCCACAGGCACAGACCTAGATTCTCACACTTGCCCACATGATCTCATACAGGTCAGTTTATGTCTGTACTGCCAACTGCCCTCACAGGCCAGGCACCCTTGTGCAGTACGGAACCTAATCATCTAGACAAGGCGGGCCTGTGCCACCTCCCCTCTCTTCCCAGCCAGACTTAGTCTCTGTAACAGAAAATCTAGCTCCTCCATGGTCAGTGGATCTTCATTTGGGCCTCTGGTGTGCACTGGAGGAGCCCTGGGGGTCAGTGGGTAAGCAGAAGAAAGAGTTACACAGAACCAAGAGGAAGGAACTTGTCTGGTGGTCCAGTGGTTGGGAGTTTGCCTGCCAATGCAGGGGAACATGGGTTCGATCTCTGGTCCAGGAAGATCCCACATGCTGCAGAATAGCTGACCCCATGAGCTGCAACTACTGAAGCCCATGTGCTCTAGGGCCCATGCTCTGCAGCAAGAGAAGCCATGGCAATGAAAGCTTGTGCATCACAGCTAGAGAGGAGCCCCTGCTTACCACAGTTAGAGAAAGCCTGAACACTGCAACCAAGATCCAGTGCAGCCAAAAATAATAAATAAATAAAAGTGGCTTCCCTGGTGGCTCAGACGGTAAAGTATACGCCTACAACACAAGACATCCGGGTTTGACCCTTGGGTAGAAGATCCCTTAGAGAAGGCAATGGCTACCCACTCCAGTATTCTTGCCTGGAGAAACACATGGACAGAGGAGCCTGGAGGGCTACAGTCCATGGGGTCACACAGAATCAGAAATTGGAAAAGACCCTGACCCTGGGAAAGATTGAAGGCAAAAGGAGAAGGGGGCGGCATAGAATGAGATGGTTAGATAGCATCACTGACTCAATGAACACGAATTTGAACTCTCTCTGGGAGATGGTGAAGGACACGGAAGTCTGGTGTGCGGTCGCAGAGAGTTGGACACAACTTAGTGACTAAACAACAACAAATAAATAAACACAAGGCAGAAGCTTTGGGATGGACCCCGGCCTCAGAGAGCTATGGGTTGGATTCACCAAGGACATGTGTCCAAGTGCCTGGCACACCCAGAGAACTCTTCCTGTGAATGGAGGAGAGCTTCTGCTTCCATTACGGGGGACCTAGGAACTAGACCTCGGCCTTCAGACTCCTATCCTGTGCTCCAGCCTGTCCCGGAAGCCAGGGTTTCCCCAGACGGGATTTGGCACACTCACGCTCACTGGCTTCTCCAACACCCTCTCTCCACCCACACCAGGTAGGGAAACTGAGGGCCAGAGGTAGAGTGGGAGGGGCCCCTGCCATGAGCTTCATGCACCTGAGCCACCCCCAACCCTCCAGAGCCACAGCCAGGGGAGTGTGGGGGTCTTTCCTGCATCTATTGGACCTGACCTATCAGATCTAAATGGCATCTTTAGACCAGAATGTTCGGTGGGTGATTTCCCAGAGCACGCCGAGCAGCTCCACAACGAGGAGGGACCACATTCCTCGTCCCTCTGGCTGCAGACAGGCCTCTCTGCCTGGACCCCCTCAGACCAAGGTGGCCCTGAAGACCTTTGGCAAAAAGACTGCACACTCCTGAGAGCTTTCTCCCTCCTCCCCTTCTCTCTCTCCTCACACCAACAGCGGGCACAGAACGAGGGGATTTCTGGCCTGAGCATTTGGTAGTAACACATTATAAGGGAGAGTGAGATGCTTCCTGTGGCCCCAAATCACACTAGCCTCTGGTCACACAGACAGACTCCAACCACTGGGGCCGGTGTCCCCTCACCTAACTGGGAGGCCACTCCGCCACCAGGCATCTTCCTTCCCCAGCTTCATGGATGGACAGGGTCCGGGGAACTCACAGGGAGGGACAGAGAAGGGGAGACTGGCTGCTCATCCACCCCATCGGATGATTCTCACGCTTCCAGCTCGTTGAGGCCGAGTAAGCAGGAGGGGAAGAGCAAAGGGAGAGATCACAGAGTCTGAGTGCACAGGCTTCCGCTTTGTAAAACTGAAAGTGATTGAAAATCTGAGTCAAGGGCCAGGATGGAGCAGTTTGACAGTGCACAGCTGGGAGGCAAGCGACTACAGCAAAGTCAAACCACAGCAGGCTGTTCAATGAACCAGACCGTTCAATGAACGGCTCAGGCACCAGACCCCTGCAAGGCCCTCGAACATTCTACTTCAGCATTGGAAGCACTTCCAAGCTGTCTGTCGTCATTTTACAGAGAGGGGAAGTGAGGCCCAGAAGGGAGTGGGGCACGGGGGAAGGTTGGCCCAAAGCGAGATGCACAGCTGGGAGGAAGGTGGGGGGGGGCGGTGTTTGGGTTTGGATAAAGGCTGAAGCTCCAATACTTTGGCCACCTGATGCGAGGAACCAACTCATCGGAAAAGACCCTGATGCTGGGAAAGACTGAGGACAGGAGGAGAGGGGGCAACAGAAGATGAGATGGTTGGATGGCATCACCGAGTTTGGAGTTGGAGCAAGTGGACCTGAGTTTGAGCAAACTCCAGGAGATGGTGAAAGACAGGGAAGCCTGGAGTGCTGTAGTCCATGGGGTCACAAAGAGTCAGACAGGACTGGGCAACTGAACAACAACAACAATGGCAGCTCTGATTCCAGGCCGCCTGGCCCCTCCGCCTCCCCCTGTCCCCTGCTTCCCTGTGTCACTCACTGCCTGGCACTGGGTCGGCAGAGATATGTTTATTCCATGCCCCTCTTGGAAAAAGCAGAGCTGTATCTGCCCAGCCCCTCACACTTCAGCCTCCCCACAGTGAAGGCACTGGGGGTGGCAGAGCCCACAGAGGACCAGCAGCCCAGCCTCTGCGGGCCTCCCAGCTGGCTGGGCAGAGTGAACAGAAGGGACACAGAGGGGACAAGAAACACAGGCCCCATGAGCAGCATGACAGCCCATCACAAGCCTGGAGACGGGACTCCGGCTCCAATGGGGACAGGGTGCTCATTGAATGTCAGCTGAGGCCCTGGGCAAACTTCTCTGGTTCAAAGTCCCACTTGGTTCTCTCAACAGAGGGAGTGGGCCACCTTTTTACAGCAAAGGAAATTGAGGCCCAGAGGGCAAAGGGCCAGCCCAAGATCACACAGCAAGGATGAGGCAGATGGAGTGCTGGCCTTCTCTTCCCACATCAGAGCCTTTGTGGGGCGCAGCTAGGGGCTCTGGAGCCATAGGGATGGACTTTGAAGAAGCAGCTCCATCCTTCGGGAGAATTTATGGTGTTGAAGTCCTGTCCATCTGCACCCCCTGCCCCTAACAGACTGCCCACCTCCTGCTCCCTAGATCTCTGGACTGGAAGGACCCCTGAGCTAAGGATGAAGGAGCCCCAGCCCCTCCCCTGCACGCCTTGCCCTCACTGCTGTGGATGACAGGTAAGACCTTGGCCCACCGAGCTCTCCAAGCTGGAGGACACTGCACCTGCCCTTTCCAGAAGTCTCCATGGTACCCTGACTTCCCTTTGGAAGGAAGTGCCTACCCAGCACGAGACCCAGTCCACCAATGTCTCCCCTGGGGCTCCTGCGGGCTCTGTTGGGAAGAAGCTGAGGACCTGAAGCTGGGAGGATGAAAGCCAGCTTGGCCCTTCTCAGGCAGAGTCGCTGAGGACAGAGCTAGTACCGGGGGATGCAGAGCCAAGAGAAGGAAACGTGTAGATTCTGCACCATCAGATCAGAGACGTCTCAGGCCAGGCCACCTGCAAGGGCATGTCAGGCACATGAGTCCATAAATACTTTTTTTGCTGAAGCCAGCGAGAGCTGGGTTCCTATCATGGCAACGATAAACATTAGAGCAGTCCAGGTGCTCAGACCCTAACCCTCCACATCTTCACACCCTGAAGGATCCCTCCTGGAGGCAGAATTGGCCTTTCCTGGGACTGCAAGAAGATCCAGCCAGTCCATCCTAAAGGTAATCAGTCCTGAATATTCATTGAAAGGACTGATGCTGAAGCTGAAACTCCAATACTTTGGCCACCTGATGAAAAGAACTGACTCATTGGAAAAGACCCTGATGATGGAAAAGATTGAAGGTAGGAGGAGAAGGGGACAACAGAGGATGAGATGGTTGGATAGCATCACCAACTCAATGGACATGAGTTTGAGCAAGCTCTGGGAGTTGGTGATAGGCAGGGAAGCCTGGCGTGCTGCAGTCCATGGGGTTGCAAAGAGTCAGACACGATTGAGTGACTGAACTGAACTGGGATCCTAAGAGAAGGAGGATGTTGCTTATGGCTGTGAAGCCCAGAGAAGCCCTACAGCCCCACCTCTCAGTCTCTAGGCTTTGCATGAGTAACAGCCTCGTGGAGCTTGTTTCTTCATTCAAGTGGAAAATGAAAAGTCATAGTATTAGTCGCTCAGTCATGTCCAACTCTTGCAACCGCATGGACTGTAACCCGCCAGGCTCTTCTGTCCACGGACTTCTCCAGGCAAGAATACTGAAGTGGGTTGCCATTCCCTTCTCCAGGGGATCTTCACCATCCCAGGGATCAAACCCAGGTCTCCCACATTTCAGGCAGATTCTTTATCATGTGAGCCACCAGGGAGTTATTATTAATATTACAGGACATCCCACCTGATCCTAAAAGGAGAGCTGTGGCTCAGGGTCGTGGAGACAGAAGCCCGGGGACCTCAATGGACCCCAGCCTGCCTGGGGGTGCAGGGAGTCCTGCCACCCATGTCTGTGCTGGTGATGATAATGTTGGCATCTGGGCACATTACTCCTTATCTCTTATCACCTGGGCAACCGTGAGATTTTCCAGAGAGCCACCACATGCTTTCTTCCCTATGCCCCAGGCCCAAGTCTGTGGTTGCAGATCATCATGGAATAAAGCATCAGCAAAGAGGCTCTTCCTCTGCAGGAGGGTGTCCAGGAGGACTGAGATGGGGCCACCTGTGGAGGGGTGTTCTCTGTTTCCAGGCAATGCAGTGATGGGTGGAGACATCTGAGTGGGGAGCACTCTCGTCTTCACAGAAGCTCCAGAGACAACTGACCAAGCAACATAGTGCAATCCGTCACGAACAAGTACTAACGTGGCTGCAGTAAGGATGAGGCAGCACGTGGGCAGGGGGTGATTCTCTCCCTGTTGTTGTGACTCCAGCCCTTTCTCTCCCTCCTGAGGAAACCAACCTCAGAACAAAGAGCAGGAGATGACATCATTATAAGACTCTGAGTTGCAAGTGACAGAATCTCACCTCAAACTGGGTTAAGCCAAACAGGGGCCCTAGTGGTTCTGAAACAGAAGGGAAGGGGGCAGGGCACAACCTTTAAAAGAATGGCATAGGACTTCCCTGGTGGTCCAGTGGTTGAGAATCTACCTGCCAATGCAGGGGACATGGGTTCAATCCTTGCTCTGGGAAGATTCCACGTGCAGTGGAACAACTAAACCCATACACCACAAGTACGGAGTCCACATTCTGGAGCCCCATTCTCTGCAACAAGAGACTCTTCTGCAATGAGAAACCCACTCACCGCAACTAGAGACCAGCCCTGACTCACCTCAAGTAGTAAAAGCCTGCAACAATGAAGACCCAGCACAGCCAAAGATAAGATATTAATAAACAAATTTTTTAAAAGAATAACATAGCCCAAGGACAAAACATCAACTGATTAGAACCAAATAGATCCAAGGTGGTGGACAAATTGACTTTCATTAGACCTTGAACCTCAGTATACACTCATTGTAACACATCACCAAGCTAAATGGCACATCCACAGGCAGCATGACAGTTCCAAAGCCCACCATAAAGGTCCAAAGGCTGGCAGTGGCCCAATTCCTGGAAATCCCCACCCTTTCTCCAAAATGGCTAGAATACTCCTCCCTCTCATTAGCCTATGAAATGATCCACTCCTATAAAGACTGACAACCCCAGGGTATGCCCTGGTGCTCCTCTCACCTTCTGAGATAGTCCAGACTCTGTCTGTGGAGTGTGTTTCTCCCCAGATAAAATCTACTTCTAACCTATCACTTTGTCTCTCACTGAATTCTTTCTGCAATGAAACATCAAGAACCTGAGCTTCATTAAGTCCTGAGACCAGCGGTGTGATCTCAGTTAACAGACCACAGGTTCAAGTCCCGCTCTGAGTTACATGGGTTCAGTTCATGTGTCAGCAAGTTCAAGATGGGGCTGCTTGGGACTTGACTGAGAGGTCAGGAGGTGCCTGGGCCCCCTCTCAGTTCTGGGTCCTGGGTCATTTGCATGGGCTGCATCTCAAGGTGGCCCTCCTCCTCCAGTGGCCGATGACTGCCAGCCCCCCCAGCTCCCGTTCATCCTCAGTGATTTTGTCTTCCCCAAGGTTTCTTCAAAAGTTCCAGGATGGAGCCTTATCGACTCAGACCACCTGTCCCGGGGCTGGGGAGATGCACCGTTGTGATGTTTTCATTTTCTGGTCACCTGCTCCACTCAGGGGCTGGGGGCTGGGGTTAGTTCCACCCAACAGGGGGAGGGAGGGGAGGTTCCCAGAGGAAGGTCCAGGAGCTGCCACCAGGGGATGGGGAAGGAGGGCCAGACAGGGCGGACCTCAGATGGCCTCCGTGTTAGTTTCCTGTGCTGCTCTAACAAACTGTCACAAAATGATCCGTGTGTGTGTGTGTGTGTGTGTGTGTGTGTGTGTGTGTGTGTTCAGTTGCTCAGTCATGGCCAACTCTTTGCGACCCCATCGACTATATCCCCCCAGGCTCCTGTGTCCATGGAATTCCCCAGAATTCTGGAGTGGGTTGCCATTTCCTACTCCAGGGGGATCTTCCTGACCTAGGGATCGAACCCATGTACACTGCATCGCAGGTAGATCCTTTACCACTCAGTTCAGTTCAGTCAGTCAGTCGTGTCCAACTCTTTGCAGCACACCAGGCTTCCCTGTCCATTACCAACTCCCAGAGCTTGCTCAAGCTCATGTCAATCAAGTCAGTGATGCCACTCAACCATCTCATCCTCTGTCATCCCCTTCTCCTGCTAGCACCACCTAAAACAACACAAATGTATTATCTTACAGTCTGGAGGCCAGAGCCCTAAAATCAAGGTATCAGCAGAGCTGACTTATGGAGGGTCCAGGGAAGAATCTCTTTCCTTGCCTTTTCCAGTGCCTAGAGGTAGCCTGCATTCCTTGACTCATGGCTCCTTCCTCCAACTCCTCTTTCTCTCTGCTCTGGTTGCCATACAAACTAGTGCTAATAGGATGACCTGAACAATAGAACCCTATGTGTTACACTTCTGAAGGCCAGGAAGTCCTGGATCAAGGTGCCGGCTTAATTCCTAGTGAGAATTCTCTTCCTGGCTTGTAAACGGTCACCTTCTCATCGTGGCCTCACATGGGCTCTCTTTGGCATGTAAACACAACTTGGGGGTGGAGGTGGAGAGAAGAGTAAGGAGGAAGAGGCGAAGAAGAAGAAAGAGGGACTCTTCCCTGGTGGTCCAGTAGCTATGACTCTGTGCTCCCAATGCAGGGGGCCTAGAATTGATCCCTGGTCAGGGAACTAGCTCCCATGTGCTGCAACTAAGATCCAGCACAGACAAATAAAGTGAAGTCACTCAGTCATGTCCAACTCTTTGCAACCCCATGCACTGTAGCCTACCAGGCTCCTCCATCCATGGGATTTTCCAGGCAAGAATACTGGAGTGGGTTGCCATTTCCTTCTCCTGGAGATCTTCCCGACTCAGGGATAGAACCCAGGTCCCCCACGTTATAGGCAGACGCTTTGCCATCTGAGCCACCAGGGAAGTCCAACAGCCAAATAAATAAATATTTAAAAAAAGAAGAAGAAGAAGGGGAAGGAGGGCAGAGGGAGGAAGGGGAGGGGGAGAAAGGAAATGGACAAGGGGAATGGGGAGAAGGAGAGAGTGCAACCTCTCAAGTGTCTCTTCTTATAAAGACATTAATCCTATCTAGTCAGGGCCCCATCCTTACGACCTCGTTTAATCTCAGTGAGTTTCTTAGATGCCCCATCTCCAACTATAGCCACACTGGAGTTGGGGGAGTTGTTAGGGATTAAATATGTGGATTCTGGGGGGATACAACATTGAGCTCATGACTGTCTCTCTCTTTCTGACCCTCCTGCCTCTCCTTTATAAGGACTTTGTGACCAGGTGAGGCTCACCTGGATAATACAGGCTAATCTTACATCTCAAGGTCTTTCATCATGTCTATAAAGTGCCTTTTGCCGGCAAACTCACATCATCACAGGTTCAGGGAATTCAGAAGCAGACACCTCTGGGCAGCCCTTATTCTACCACCTCCCCTGCAAGGATTAGCCCTGTGTCCATCCTAATGCCAGTCCTGACTCCTTACTGGTGACAAATTATTCAGTCCTGCCTCAGACAACCATACAGTCTCTTAGATCCTGCAGTTGGAACCCAGTCCCTGACCTTTGATGTATGCAAATAGAACCTAACACTCAGTCCAGTGGCAGACAGAAAACCTTCTCCTGATTGGGAGGGGGCAGGGTGGAGCCGAAGCCCAGCACTGCTGAGAGCCCAGAGGACCTGCAGCATCACTGTCACCTACTGCCCCAGGAAGCCACCAGACGGTACAGTGAGGGGGAAGGACCTGCTAGAAGAAGGGAGGGACTCAACAGCTCCCAAACTTTCTGACTCACCTACGTGGACTCAGGAGAGAATTCCAGATCAGTAAAAGAGCTTTAAGATCCCCCCAAAAGAAAAGGAAATGATACAAATGAACTTAAAAAACAGAAAGAAACTCACAGACTTAGAGCATGAACTTACGGTTGCCAGGGGAAGGATGTGGGGAAGGGATAGTTAGGGAGTTTGGGATGGACCTTGGAGAGCAAGGAGATCAAACCAGTCAATCCTAAAGGAAATCCACCCTGAATACTCATTGGAAGGACTGATGCTGAAGCTGAAACTCCAATAATTTGGCCTCCTGATGCGAAGAGATGACTCATTGGAAAAGACCCTGATGCTGAGAAAGATTGAGGGCAGGAGGAAAAGGGGACAATAGAGGATGAGATGGTTGGATGGCATCATCGACTCCATGCACATGAGTCTGAGCAAACTCCAGAAGATGGTGAAGGACAGGGAAGCCTGGAGTGCTGCAGTCCATGGGGTCAAAAGAGTCGGACAGGACTGAGTGACTCAACAGCCACAACAAATATTTTAAATGGATAACAGCAAAGGGAACTCTGCTCAATATTATGTGGCAGCCTGGATGGGAGAGGAATTTGGAAAATAGATACATGTATATGTATGACCGAGTCCTTTCATTGTCCACCTGAAACTATCACAACTTTGCTTGTTAATTGGCTATACTCCAATACAAAATAAAAAGTTTAAAAAACAAACAAAAAAAGATTCCCCCAAAGTGAGTGATTTATGAGAGGAGAGGGAGGTGGATACCAAAATGGTCACACTTCCCTGAGCTGGCACCTCCAGGACTGACTCCACACTCAGCAGTGTCCTGGCAGCCTTCATTCAGCCATTAGGACCCCAGCAGTGGTGTTTGTGGACAAGGCTCTGGGCCTACAGAAGCATTCTGGTCTCAGCAAACCCCAGGAAGGGAAAGGACTCCCCAGTAGAGCACTCCGGCTGTGGCTGATGCCCTGCTGCTCTCTGCCATCCTCAGGGCCACTCTGTAAAAAGCCCAGCCACCCCCACCTCCCACATCCTGTTCATCTGGACTCCAGGGAACTGAGGCCTCCATAGCTTAAGTCACTCTGCTTGGGCTGGGCCCTGAGGCTCCTGTCCTGGGGAGAAACAGGTCCCTCTGGGCTGGGGGCTAGACGCGCTCCTGGACCTGGCAGGCTTCTCCCCCAGGAGGGATTCCAGAGTACAGAACCCTCCGCTCAGCCATCAGTGACCAGCAGCTGGAGAGATTGAAAAGGACTCTTTGGTGAAGTCAGAGACTGAGCAGCGCCCTTGTTTGCAGTGGACAAGTCCGGGCACTGCTCAGCTGGCACAGGGCCCCTGGCCAAGGCTGGCTAGCCACACCCTTGGACAAGCCAGGTTTTTCCTGAGTGGAAGCAGGGTTCAAATCCCATGTGCTCTGCAGGACCCAGGAGTCAGGCAGGCCATCCGGGTCCCGTAGGAAAGGTGGGGAATGCTGGCCGGCAGCCGGGGAGGGGATGAGAGAGGATGCGGAGACGCTTCCAGGCTGCTTCTCCACCCTCCTGAGTCACACGGGAACGTTTGAGACCAGAGGCAGGTGGCCGGGGCAGGGGGAGGGGGGCAGGGGGGACGGGAACCTTCTCACATTCCCTGCTAGGATCACCGTGGGGATAGGAGGAGGGGGGCCTGGAGGGGGTGAGGGAAGCTGGGAAAAGGCGGGGAGGAGGGTCAGCTGCAGCTTCAGCCTGTTCGCTGCTTCCTCTCCTCCCCACCTCCCTCCTGGCCAGGGATGTGGCCCACCAAGACCTCATTCTCTGGACTCACTGGTGGGCCCCACCCACAAGGACAGGGGACTGGCCTCCCCACTCCCCTCAGATCCCAGGGCAGCCTGGACTCACATTCACCCCACCCCCGCTCTCTCTCACCCCCGTGGGCTCCCCTTTCACTCTATCCCAAACATCCATCATCAAGCCAGGCAGGCCCTTGCAGGGCAGTAAACACCACTCTCACCTCTGTCTTGGCATCATGGCACAGTCTTTCTAGTCCCCACTATGCCCCAATGGGGTCCCTCAAAAATTAGTAACTAAGCAACCAGCAAGAGCTACCTTGCATGACCCTGGAAGAGGTGACTAGAGAACAGCCTGGGTTCCCCCCACCGAGCCCCTGCCTGGGCTTTTAACAGGAGCTGCCCTCAAGCCCCCTCCCTGGGAGGATCCCGATGTCACTGGGATCCACGGGCTGTTTCTGGGCACCGTCCTTGTTTGCCATTTGGTGCTTCGAGCAAGCAGAGCCCTGTTTTGCCAGCTGCCGGCTGGCAGCTCGACCCATCCTGCAGCTGGAGGCCGAAGCAGGGAGCCCTGAGAAGCCCTTTGAAGTCTCGTCTGGGCTGACAACAATTCCCCCTGGCCTCCTACCAGGGGATCCCACTGCCTCTGGTGTGGACAAACACCTCCAGAGCTCCGAAAAGTGCAGCCATCTTTCCAGAAAACATGCAACCAGGCTGGGCCTGCTGGAAACCGTTGCACGCAGTTCTTGGGGCTAGACCCATCGGGGCTGATGGCTCTCTGCAAACTGACATGGGCTTTGGGGTGCAAAGAGGAACCAGAAGACCTCAGGGTGTCGAGCTCAGCCCCACCCCGACTACCTCTTACACAGGCAGGACTGAGGAGAACCTGGCGGGGGTTGGGGGGGCAGTGTTTAGTGCCAGCTGCTGCCTTGTACCCAGGCCTAGAGGGCGGGCAGCGGGGATTAGTCAGAGATTCCAAGTTGGGTCCTTGGCGAGCCCAATCATGGGGATCTTCTCCAAGTGAAAACCTCGGCCCCGGGCTTGCATGGAAGTTGGCCTATGAGCTGGAAAGAGCCCGGTCCACCTGGCTGGAGATGTTGATGGCCCAGGCCACGCCAACCTCCAGGGGTCTGGAGCGGGGAGGAGTTTGGCTTTGCTATCTCTGCCCCTGGAGAAGAGGGGTGGGTTCCTTCCTGTCAGGACACATAAGGGGTTTGGGGACTTGCAACAGAGCCTCCAATTCAGCTGCCCACAAACATCCCTGAACAGTGCTCTCTGCCAAGCCCCATGGATGGTGGTGAGATGTGGAAATAGACAAAACCAGTCCCTGTCTTAGAGGAATTCCCAGGAGATAGGTAAATGGCATCACAGATGTACAGAAGCCCAGAGAAGCCACTGAGAACCACCTGAGAAGTGCCCCTGAGTTGAGCCTTGCACTGGGTCAGCAGGAAGGGGTAAGGATGCTGGGAGAGCCCTCTGTAGGCGTGAGGGGGGCCGGGGCTCAATTGCTCAGCCATCCCCTTCCAGTGCCCCCGTGTGCCAGGCCCTGGGAGGTGTGAGCCAGCACACAGCCCCCCACCCTGAAGCCTCTGTCGTCCAGGAGGCCAGAGGCCGCAGCTGCACCTGCCCGGCCGACGGCCAGGGGAAGTGACTCGCCTCCCAGGCTCCTGCAGGCTGCATCTCGAGGGAGCCCACAGGAAAAAGTTTGCAAGTTTTATGGCCACTGAAGTCAACTTGGGCCTGGGCTGGGTGCAGGCCAAGCCGGCCGGTTCTAATTAGAGGACTGGGCTCCTTGCAGTGGCCCTCGGGGCCGGGGGCGACGCCAGGTTTGCAGAATGGCCAGCACTGTTTTGTACTGGTATCTCCTGGCAACGGGGGCCACTCTGACAGAGGAGAGGCACCCCGGGAGCCGGTGAGAGCTGAGGCCAGCCTGCTGCACGGCCTGTGAGCAGCCAGGACTGGCTGCCCTGGGCTGGAGCTGGGCCTCCCACCCTTGCCGGCCCCTCGAGGGACTGAGCTTGGGGAGACCGGGTCCCTGTGGGGCTGAGGAACCACTGCCCTCTCCTGCCCACGGCACCAGGGCCAGGACCCAAAAGAATGAGGGCAGAGCCTGGTACTGGAAATTACTTTATTGCCTTAGGTTGCCCTGAGCTAGCATTCTAATACCACGCCTGGCACACACATAGTAGATGCTCAAAATAATGAAGGACAATGGGAAGTGGAAGGGAGGTTCGAAAAGGAGGGGGCATATGTATACCTATGGCTGACTCATGCTGATGTATGGCAGAAACCAACATCATACTGGAAAGCAATTATCCTCCAATTAGTGTATTAGTGAAAGTCACTCAGTTCAGTTGCTCAGTCATGTCCAGCTCTTTGCGATCCCGTGGACTGAAGCACGCCAGGCTTTTCTGTCCATCACCAACTTCACCAGGCTCCTCTGTCCACAGGATTTCCCAAGCAAGACTACTGGAGTGGGTTTCCATTTCCTTCTCCGGGGATCTTCCCAACCCAGGGATCAAACCTGAGTCTTCTGTATTGGCAGGTGTGTCCTTTATTAACAAGGGAAGCCCAATCCTCCAATTAAAAATAAATTTAAAATTTTTTTAAAAGAAGCCCAAAAAAATAAAAATTAACTTGAACCCAGTGTCCAGATAACACCAAGCACACAGTAGGTGCTCAAAAAATATAGCCTGAATAGCCAAATCCAGTGGTTAGAACTTTGACTGGCCTATGGCAGGAGCCCACTATGAATGTGTTGAATGAAGGAAGCAATGAGATTTATCTTCAGCACAACAACATCGGCTAGAAGCAGGTACTCTGCTGTGCTTCCCCCCCACCCCACCCTGCACCCCCAGTACCCAAGCCGGAGGTTCCTGCCCCACTGCTGGGGGTGGGGGTGGGGGAGAGACGCCCGCAGGCAGCTGGTCAGACAGTGTGAGTCTGGCCTTTGAGTGCTATTCCCGGCAGTTCCTCTGATTCACAGCTGTCCCAGGAACAGTCATGGCTATGTCAATAAATATTGGTGACTCTCAATGACCTCTCCGTCTCGCAGGGCTGTTTGGGCCTTCCTGCTCCAAAAACCCAGTCCAGGCCATTGTTATTCCAGCCAGCGTGTAACTCCTCTGGCCAGTGAGAGGGCCTCGGAGAATGAATGACCTTGCTGAGCTGATAATCCAGGAAGCATGTGCTGTGTCCCAGCTTTGCCTTTTCACATACCCACAGCGCCCCAGACCGCCTGGGAATTTGTGAACCTGGATGCGGACGGCTGGGCAATGTTGGGACCCAGCCAGAAAGAGGCAGAAAGATACTCAACTTTGACTCTGCCCTTCCCCCCGCACCCCTACCTTGGCTGTCCCTTGTCTGCCTTGGTGATCTGAATGGACACCACACGCTGGGCAGAGACAAGCTGCCCTTGTGGTTTTCAAGGTCCTCGCTTTCCATGGTTCAGACTCAAGAGTTCGAATTTGCAGTACTTCCTCTATTGCACCCTCTTTATGGGGTGCAGATTTTATCACCAAAGGACAACACAGTTATGAGCACAGGGGATTTCCTGTCATCTCCTAGATTCAACTTCAAAAAATATTTATTGCCTGCCATCTATATGCCTGGAACTCTGGGGAACAAAACCAAACCAAAGACAGACTCAGCCCAGCCCTCAGAGAGCTGGCAAAGCAGATGATTAAAGAAGCTACTGCTTAGAGAAGGATTAGGGCTTCTGTGGGCAAGCTCAGATGCTACCAGAAAATCACGAAGACAAAAAGGGCCTGCGACCAGCCACCACGTGTAATTCTTGTTTGGATCCTGGATTAAAGAAAAATAAGGCTGGTCACTAATTTTAGGGACTATTGGAAAATTAAATTATGGATTGCATATTGGATCATATTCCTGTATCAAAGTTAAATGCTTGGGCATAAAAGTGGAATTTGGGTCATGCAGGAGACTGATCAAGACTGATCTCGATCTTAGAAGGCCCTTGTTTAAATATTCAGGAGATGGGACTTCCCTGGTGGTCCAATGGTTAAGACTCTGAGCTTACAGTGTAGGGGGCCCAGGTTCCATCCCTAGTTAGGGAACTAGATCCCACAGGCCTCAAAGGAGATCACGTATGCTACAACTAAGACCTGGTGCAGCCAAATAAATTTTATAAATAAATATTCAGGAGTGAGGGTCACTGTGTCTGTGATTGGCTTGACTATGTGCGTGTCATTGAAGAGTCATCACCTGCAGGCTGACCAGGAATTAGCTGAGAAAAGCGGGGAGAAAGTACACAGGACTGGGGTTAGCCTGGCAGAGGCCAGCATTCAGGAGTGGATGCAGGGAGAATAGGTGAGAGGCAGGACGTCCTAGGACGTAGCAGGCAGGAGGCAGCCAGAAGGCAGGATGGGGATGGTGGCAGTGGGTATGGAGACAAGCAGGGGTAACTGGAGGTAGAATTGACAACGCATGGTGCTGGATTGTATGTGGGGAGAGGGAGTGTGGAAAGGTCGAGAGACCTTCTGGTTTCTGGCATGAGATCCAGGACAATTGGAGGTACACAGTCAGAGGCAGAGACCTGACCTGGAGAGAAGCAGATTTGGAGTGGGAGAAGGTCCAGGCTCGGATCAGACTTGTCACATTTGGGGCTTGTCAGTTCAGTTCAGTCGCTCAGTCATGTCCAACTCTTTGTGACCCCATGGACTGCAGCACACCAGGCTTCCCTGTTCACCACCAACTCTCAGAGTTTGCTCAAACCCATGTCAATCGAGTTGGTGAGGCCATCAAACCAACTCATCCTCTGTTGTCCCCTTCTCCTCCTGCCTTCAATCATTCCCAGCATCAAGGTCTTTTCCAATGAGTCAGTTCTTTGCATAAGGTGACCAAAGTATTGGAGTTTCAGGTTCATTATTAGTCCTTCCAATGAATATTCAGGACTGATTTCCCTTAGGATTCCTTTGGAGCTTGTAGGGAATCTCAATTAGAGTCCCAGGTGTCCTCCTGCCAATGGAGGAGACGCAGGAGATGGGTTCGATCCCTGGTAGGGAAGATCCCCTGGAGGTGGAAATGGCAACCCATTCCAGTAATCTTACCTGGAAATCCCATGGACAGAGGAGCCTGGCGGGCTACAGTCCATGGGGTTGCAAAGAGTTGGACAAGACTGAACATGCATGCACGGCACGCACTGCCCCCCTAAAACTGTGAAGCCAGAACTCTGACCTCAGAAATGGACTGTGGGATGCTATGTCCTTCTGCAACGCCATCCAGCCTGATGGACGTCCAGACAGAAGGACGTCTAGAGCAGAAAATGTGTGACTGCCCATCCCGTGTCTGTTTTCCCAGGTTCCTCCCCATCTGCCTGGAGTGATGGGCAGGACTGGGACCCTGGGACGGTGACATCCTCCATCCCCACGGGGCTCTCGACAGGAGCCAGGATCCCGACATGCACCCAGGGGCCACCCGCCTCCTGTCACAGGTCTGATTTCCCAGAACTCAGTGGAAACAAAGCCACACACTTCAGCCTGGATTTTCTGTGTTCCCACTTGTCTTGTTTACTTATCATTAGCGCAATGCTGCGGCAAGGTTTGATCAAATGGGAGCAGTCTGGGTCAATGTCAGGAATCAGGCTGTGTGCCTGGGCCCTTCCTGACTACCTGCAGGCAAAGAACTCCCCCCACTATTTAGTAGTCACTCAGCATATAATTACTGAGCACCTACTGTGTTTCAAGCATCATCCTTTTTTTTTAACCAAAGATGATTTGTTTTTTTCTCTCTTTCTTTTTTATTTTTTGAATTATGAAAGTGTAATAATACATTTACAGGAGACTTGGAAAATACAGAACACAGTTACATATAGTTCCACTATATATTCAAATTCTTTTTTAATATTACAATTCTTTTTAAGTAGATAAATTAAGATTTTTACTTGGAGTTTCAATATCAAGCCCTCAAAAATTAATAGAATGAATAGACAGAAAAGTAGAAGGATATAGTAGACCTGAAAATCACCATGAACCAATTCAACATAATTAAGATTTATACAATTTTCACACAATAGTAGGATATAAATTCTATTCAAGTTCCCACAGACTATAAACACTGAAACATATCCAGGGACATAAGATCAGGTGCAAAAGTTTGATGGTCTAAAAGTATTGAAATCCTACAGAGTCTGTTCTCTTATCACTGTGGAATTAGGTTAGAAAACAACATCCAAAGATATTTGAAAATTACCCATATATTTTCAAATGCAGTGTGACATTTACCAAGAGAGATCTTAGACTTAGCCATTGAAAGCCTCAATAAAGTTGGAAGACTGAAAACATTATTTTTTTTAAAGAAAGTATTTATTTGGCTGTACTGAGTCCTAGTTCCAGCACACAGGATCTTTAATCTTCATTGTGGCATGCAGGATTTTTTAGTTGCAGCATGTGGGATCTTAGTTACCCGACCAGGGATTGAACCCAGACCCTCTGCATTGAAAGTGCAGAGTCTTAACCACTAGACCACCAGGCAAGTCCCTCCAGGCATCATTCTAGATGCTGGCAATAGACTAGTAGGCAAAACAAGATGTTGAGCTATGCTAATAATCATTTCTTATTGTGATAAATAATTAACAAAATACAGATAATAATGGGTAAGCCTGTGGTCATGCCTACTATTTATGGAGCACTCAGTTTACGCCAGGCTCTGTGCCCAGTGCCCTCCTTCAACCTTCACAACCACCTATGTGTACTAGTAATATCCCCACTTGACAGAGAGGACAACACAGGCTCAGAGAAGCTAGGTGCCAGCCGCCCTTCAGTAGGTGGGAGTTAAGAAGTTTGAGACTCGATCCTGGTCTAGGTCTGCCCTCAGAGGTTCAGCGTGATGCTTCTGCGTCCTTCAGCTCCTGGGCTCCTCCTCAAGGCTTCAACTGACCACCTTGCTCCAAGCTACCCCACCCAAGGGGATGGCTAGAGAAGAGGACCCAGGGGCCAGTTCAGGCAGATGTGGGTGGCACAGAGTTGCCAAATGTTGCAAGGGACATACTTAGACTAAAAAGTTATGGGTTGTTTATCTGAAATTCTAATGTAACTGGAAGTATTACTTCCACTAGTGAAATCCAGCTGTCTTAGGGGTTGGGGTGCAGAGCAAGGTGGACATTCCCAGCAGGAAGAAACATGGGCAAGGGGTTTGGGGGGAACATCCCAGGAAGATTCACCTTTGGGCCCCTTGTTTGTTTATAATTGAAGTCTCATTGATTTATAATATCATGTCAGTTTCAGGTATTCAGCAAAATGATTCAATTATAAATAACCTGTGTATGTATGTGTGTGTGTGCTCAGTTGCTCAGTGGTATCTGACTCTTTGCAGCCCCATGGACTGTAGCCCACCAGGCTCCTCTGTCCATGGGATTTCCCAGGCAAGAATACTGGAGTGGGTTCCATTTCCTCTTCCAGGGGATCTTCCTAACCCAGGGATCGAACCTGTGTCCCCTGTGTCTCCTGCGTTGGTATATGGATTCTTTACCACTGAGCCTCCTGGGAAGCCTGTGTACATATCTATATTCTTTTTTCCCATTCTGTTCTATTATAGTTTATTATAAGACAATGAATATAGTTCCCTGTGCTACACAATAAATCCTTGTCATTTATCTCTTTTATATATGGAAACATGCATCTGTTAATCTCATACTCCCATTTTATCCCTCCCCCACCTGTGGGCCTTTAACATAAAGTCTGAAAAGCTGACTTGGCTCCTGGCTGACCTCGCTAGAACCACTGGGGCCAGTCCAAGCCTGCCAGGCAGGAGGTGCATGACCTGAGTCAAAGACTCATGGCACCCCATCAATTGTTGGGGTGCCCAGTTTGGTGCTCTGTGGTGACCTAAAGGGGTGGGATGGGGGTGGGGGAGTGGGAGATCCAAGAATGAGGGGATATGTGTATACATACACTGATTCACTTTGTTGTGCAGCAGAAACTAGCACAACATTGTAAAGCAATTATATGTCACTGGGGACACGCTTTTAGCTTCTGCCTGGTCAGGTCGGGGGGTTCCTTGCAGTCTTTGAACCTCGCTCCTGGTTCACTCTCCCGGAATGATGCTCACGCAGGTTCTCAGACATTCGAGAACCTTTCCTTCCTGCCACCTAGAAGTTCAGGTGTGAGCTTCCTGTCTTCTGATGGCTTTCATTCAACCAACATTTGCTTATGAGCTTTACTAGTACAAGAGTGACGTGTGAGTCTGGCTTAGTGCTTCCTATTTACAACGGTAACTAGGACACTTCCTCATCTACTCCCCCACATGCTGCCAACCCCACCCTCACTGATTCCAGCCACACTCTAGAGCTGCCGGGGCCTGTCCCTTCTGCCTAGAACACTGCCTCCACAAGAGAAAGAAAGATAAATGAGCTAGATGACTAGCACCTAACCCGAGCTGGCACAGACAGGATGTTTTGTGAATAAATGGATGATTCAGTGTAAAGGGCTCCGTGTCTAATATTTTGCTTGCTAGGCTGGACTCACCCTGAGTGTGCCCCTCAAGGTCACCCCCCCCACACACACACACACCACCCCCAAAAGGCCATCTAGGCCCACAATTCGGCCCTTCCAACCAGCTCAGTACAGGTTCACCTGGGTTGTCTGGGTCATCTCCAAGATGGACCAGCCCAAACCTGGAGGCTCCCACCCTGGGTTCTCAAATACCTCAACCTGGCACACATACCTATGTGCCACATAGCCCCAAGGATGCCCAGCAAAAGTGACTTGATAGGCAGGGAGATGGACCCTCCAGGCCATGGTTACAAGAACCAGTTCCCACCTCAGCTCAGACACACACGTCACCTTCCCACAGTGCTCTGGCTGTGGGGCCATCAGCTGAACTGACACTGCAGATGGAACATTGTCTCTGTGTTAAGAATTTTGACGTGCATACTCACATTCTGTGCTGGGCTGGTAAGTGTTTAACAACCGACTCTCTTGGGGGGAGGTGTGTCCATAAATATATGTGCATAAGTATAAACTTTGCTACAAATAAACACTTGATTACTAAATCCACCTCAACAAAAGAAATCACTCATGTCACTGAAGAGTGAGTGCCATTCTGACATGAAGGTTGATTAATATTTCCATTTAGTGAGGAAGAGAGGAACAGTGAAAATGTGTACTGGAACTTCACTTTTTTGCTGAATTGCATCAGTGTTTAGGGCCTCCCGATATCTCAGCAATAAAGAATCCCCTTACGATACAGGAGACACGGGTTCAATCCCTGGGTCAGGAAGATCCTCTGGAGGAGGGCTTGCAGGACAGAGGAGCCTGGTGGGCTGCAGTCCATGGGGTCACAAAGAGTCAGACAAGACTGAAACAACTTAGCACACATGCACACATCACAGTGTTTGAACACAGGAAGAATACGTTCTTAATTTTTTTGTGCTAGTCACAATGCAGTGACCAGAGACATGACTCACTTTCAAGTTTAACCTGCATTATTATCATATTCTCCATCACTCTCTTAAACCTATAAAATCAACACGACAACAAAGCAAGCCCTGATTAATAGTGTTTACCAACTTCCTTGGTATAAATCTTCCACCATAACTGATTCCAAGCCACTGAGTTGGCGTCGCCAGCCATGGAATTGAGAAGAGACACACAGCAGCTGCCACTGCGCAGTCTTTCCAGATGGAAATAAACTGAAGGGCAAAGACAATAGTAACACACAGTAAAATAATAAAAAAGTGATGACTTTTGAATACTTGCTTTCTTTTTAATGTAATTTATTGAATCGTAAGTTGTAAAACTAAATTGTTAGTGATGACCATATTTAACCACTGGCTCACAAAATTCCTGAAAAGTGACCATTCCACTCTCATGAGGCAGTACAAGTCAGCTCCCACAATCCAGTGAGTACAGATCTCATTCCCCTACAGCTCTGTAGAGTAGGTTTTACTGTCCCTGTTTCACAAATCAGGATGTGGAGGCTCAGAGGCCACTAGTCAAGTGCTCGTGCCCAGGATGGTCTGATGCCGAGGTGATTTTAGACACCCACCTGTCACTCAGCTGATGTGAAGTGGGACTGAACCACAGGTGTGTTGGGGGTTTGCTGCTGTGTCAGGAATCTGTGAACACACTATCTCAGCCTGATGTGGCCTCAGATGTCACAGCCCCAGCAGGTAGAATCCACTAAAACAAAGTTAACAACAGCCTTCAAGAGAAGATAACATGGCAGCAGACTTTTCCCTTCCATAACATAATACAGGGGAGCTTTGCCCATCAAGTTCTAAGAAGAGAGGTCAGAGATTTCCCTGGTGGTCCAGAGGCTAAGACTCTGTGCTCCCAATGTAGAGGGCCTGGATTTGATCCGTGGTCAAGGAGCTAGATCCCATATGCAGCAACTAAGACCTGGCACAGACAAATAGATAATTTTTTTTCAATTTTTAATTAAAAAATAAAATAGAGGGGTCAAGGACTTTCCCTGGTACTCCAGTGATTAAGACTCTGCACTTCCAATGCAGGGGGCACAGGTTCAATCTCTGGTCGAGGAACTAAAGCCCCCACATGCTGTGCAGCGAGGTGAAAGAATAAACAAGAGCATAAGCATTAAAAAAGAGAGGCAGGGGTCAAATCTCATAGCCCATATGCTGAAACTCTCCAGCCAAAAATAGTTCAAAAGTATGGGGTTGGGCCTCAAGGTTCCTTAAGCTCAAGACTACTGACGTTTGGGACTGGACTTTCTTGGTTGTACTAGAAGGGAGCCGTCCTGGGCATCAGAGGATATTGAGAGGCACCCCCAGCCTCTGCCCACTATATGCCCTGAGTGGGCATAACACTCCAACCCAGAGTTATGACAACGACCATAAGTGTCTCCAGACATTGCTAAATGTCCCTGGGCAAGGGGTGGAGGAGAGGAGGGAAGAATCACCTCATGGTGAGAACTGTCAGGCTCAGGAAAAGAGGGGCCGGGGAACCCAGCTCAGTGGACATATGGAGGGACAGACTGATGAATGATCTATGTGTGCCCTGGGCCCCAGAGTTGGCCTAGGGCACTGGCTGAGCAACAAGAAGGCTTGGCCAGAGTGGAAGAGCCCAGGTAACTCTCAGAGCCAGCAAAACGCACTCCAACAGACTGCCAGCCTTGAGTCTTGAAGTCTGGGCTTTTTCTAGAATGATAGTCATGCGTATTTGTGTGAGGGTGAGGCCTAGAACTGTGGACTTCTTTCAGACTCACCAGCTGTGTCTCTGATTAATTTCATAGCTATGGAGGGACTTCCCTGGTGGTCCAGTGGATAAGAATCTGTCTAACAATGCAGGGGACATGGGTTGGACCCCTAGTCAGGCAAGATTCCGCATACCACAGAGCAACTAAGCCCATGCGTCACAACTACTGAGCCCATGTGCTGCAACTACTGAAGCCCATGCACCTTGAATCTACGCTCCACAACAAGAGAAGCCACCAAAATGAGAAGCCCGAGCACCGCAGCTGGAGAGTAGCCCTTATTCACGGCAACTAGGGAAACTCTGCTCGCAGCAACAAAGACCCAGTGCAACCAAAATAAAATTAACTAACTTTTTTAACATTCTTAAAAAAAAAAAACATATCTATGGAGTCCGCCATGTGCCTGATGCTGCAGGTGCCAGGGAGACACAGTTGAGAGGGGAGCAGACCCTGCCCTCTGTCCCCTCTGGAATGAAAGCTCTGAGGGGGCAAGAATGTTGGGTTTTGCAGAACCCACAGCAGGTGTTCCATGTGTACCTGCTCAATGGAGGAATGGGAGATGGGAGTTTTCAGTGTGGCTGGGGGCGCAGATACATAAACCTATAGTAATACAGGGTTAAGAAAAACTTTGTGAACCCCTGAGTTGAGAGGAAGCACCGGCAGGAGCCAGCCAGCTAAGAGTGCCGGCAGAAGGCAGAGCATGTGGGAAGACATGAAGGTGAGAGAGCATTGCTGGTCGACTGTATTATTTTCTGGACTGCTGCTGCAACAAGTGACTACAAATTTAGTCAGTTACAATAACATAAGTTAATTCTCTGACAGAACTGGAGGTCAGAAATATAAAATCAGTCATTGAGTGTCACAGACTAACTTGGGATCCTCCCCCCAAATTCCTATGTGGGGTGTGTGTGTGTGTGTGTGTGTGTGTGTGTGTGCACGCATGTTCAGTCACTCAGTCCTATCCTTTGCGACCCTTTGCACTGTAGCCTGCCAGGCTCCTCTGTCCATGGGATTTCCCAGGCAACAATACTGGAGTGGGTGCTATTTCCTATATGCACAGGGAAGAGGTCAGGTGAGAGCACAGCAAGAAGGCAGTCACTACAAGCTGGGAAGAGAGCCCTCCCTCAAAATCAAATTCTCTGGTACCTTGAACTTGGACTCCCAGCCAACAGAAGTATGAGAAAATAGATCCATGTTGCTTAAACCACCTAGACTACGACATTTTGCCATGGCTTACCCAGTAGACGATACACAAGGCGAAAAGCAGTGTCATGAGGGCTGCTCCTTTCAGAGACTCTAGAGGAGAATCCTCCTTGCCTTTCCCAGCTTCTAGAGGCACCTGCATTCCTTGGCTCATGGCCTCATCCTCAATTCGCTCCAGCCTCTGTTCCTGTTGTCACATTGCCTTCTCTGACTCTGATCCTTCTGCTTCCCTTTGATAATGATCCTTGAGATGACAGGAGGCTCACCTGAATAATCCAGGATCGCCTCCCTGTCTTGAGGCCCTTAACACTAGCCATGTCTGCAAAATCCCTTCTGCCTATGAGGGCGCATGGTTATAGGTTCTGGGGACTGGGACCTGGACATCTTTGTGGGCTCAGTCACTAAGTTGTATCCAACTCTTTGTGACCGCATAGACTGTAGCCTGCCAGGCTCCTCTGTCCATGGGATTTTCCAGGCAAGAATACTGGAGGGGCTTGCCATTTCCTTCTCCAGGGGATCTTCCCAACCCAGGGATTGAACCTGTATCTCCTGCTTGGCAGGTGGATTCTTTACCACTGAGCCACCAGGGAAGCCCATTTTTGGAGGGCCCCTATTCTGTCTAGCAGGTTTCCCCGGTGGCTCAGTGATAAAGAATCTGCCTGCAATGCAGGAGACCCCGGTTCAATCCCTGAGTTGGGAAGATCCCCTGGAGGAGGACGTGGCAACCCACTTCAATATTCTTGCCTGGAGAATCCCATGGACAGAGGAGCCTGGCGGGTTACAGTCCATAGGGAGGCAAAGAGTCTGACACAACTGAAGCAACTGAGCATGCATGCATGCATTCTGCCTAGCACACTGCTGCTGCTGCTGCTAAGTTGCTTCAGTCATGCCCGACTCTGTGCGACCCCACAAACAGCAGCCCACCAGGCTCCTCTGTCCCTGGGATTCTCCAGGCAAGAACACTGGAGTGGGTTGCCATTTCCTTCTCCAATGCATGAAAGTGAAAGTGAAGTTGTTCAGTCGTGCCCGACTCTTAGTGACCCCATGGACTGCAGCCCACCAGGCTCCTCCATCCATGGGATTTTCCAGGCAAGAGTACTGGAGTGGGGTGCCATTGCCTTCTCCGCCTAGCACACTACAGTTGGCCAAAGAGAAGCTGTGTGTGTGTGTGTGTGTGTGTGTGTGTGTGTGTGTTGGGGGCTGCACCAGGTCTAGTTGTTAAAAAATCGACTTGAATTGGTTCCTCCTGAGGACCCAAGCCATATCCTTCAGGGTGGAGCAAGCAACAGTAACCCCTGCGGGCTTCTCTCTTAACAGTACCAGAAGCCAAATCCATCCCCACTTAAGGGAAAAACTCATCCCCACTTATGAACCTTGATCTGAAAATTCGGCCAGCTTCAGGTTCAGGTACAACAAGATCAACAAGGTCAAGTGATATCATCAGGCCTCCATCTTTCCCAAAGATAAAGTCTCCTCTAGGATCAGATTAGCTGGGCAGGGGTGGGGGGGGGGGGTGTCACCTGAAACCTAAAACTTGCCATCCTTACCACTCAGCTGCCCCCCAAGGTCATCTACAGGAAAGATAATACCTACCCAGCAGAAAATGCCTAGGAAGACTGGTGTCAGAGATGTGAGTGGGTACCCTGATTGGCAGGTTCTGAGTCACGGGCCCACCCCCAAGAAGAGGAGGGCAGGGTCTTAGAAATGCTGAGAACAGCCTCTTGTGTGATAGTGGGTGCTGCTACGGGGAGGGGGGTGGTTGCTGGTCCTGCAGAAACAGCAGTGCCCCTGGTTGTGGTGGCCCGGTTGAGGCCCCTCCCAGCTTTAGCTCTGCAACAATCCTTCCAGCGGACCCCTAGTCTCTGAGGACCTTTCTGTCCCTGAAACCAGAGAGTCCAATCACAGCACAGAGGGTGGTTCAGGCCTCCATCCTCTGCCTCCAGGTCACCACTTGTCCCTGGCAATCAGTGACTTTGTGGGTTCTGCCATTGATTCTGGGGCACCCTGGTGTCTGAGGCCCCCTGGTACCATCCACAAGGATGTTAGAAGCACAATCTCAACCTAAAATGAATGTCTAATGTATCAAAGGAAATGTGGTAAGAAGTTTCACTTGAATTCCAACGCACCAGGTCTAGACAGGAGGCCAAGAGGTGAGAGACAGCGTCGCTCCAAGTCTGGGCTGGAGGTAAGCAGTAGGGTGATGGAGGTTTCCTCTGAAAACAAACCATATACTCTGCACCCAGTGGGTGATTAGCAGATGTTTTTTGATGGATGTAGGCTGTTAGAGAATGGAACCAAAATAATCCCCCACGTTGAAAAATAAAACATGGCCATATCCTGTGCCACGTCCCCTTGGGCCTTGGGAAAGAGCACCTATGCTACAAAACCAGTGCCTCTGCATGCTGGGTTCTGGAGGGCAATGCAGACGGCAGGTCCTGGCCATCGTGTCCCCCACTCCCAAGCCTGCCCTGGTCCCTGGTCCCAAGCCCAGCCTCCCCACCCTGTCCTCATCCTGACCCAGCAAGCAGGGCTTGGCTAGCCTGACCTGTTTTGCCTTTCTAAGTGGAAACAGGCTGCTGAAAAAGAAAGTCAGCTCGGGGCAGAACCTGGTAACTCTTGATTCATGTTCACCTCTGACCAAGACAGAAACCCAGCTGTGGTTATCAGAAAGCAACTGAGAGGCTGGGAGTGGTGGGGTGGGAGGGGAGCAGGAGGAGGAGGAGGGAGGCAGGATGGGAGGTTGGGGGAATAGAGAAGTTCTGAATCACAGGATCTTATTCATGGAGCCCATGTGGCCACAGGGTGGGATGGGGTGAGGGTGGAGAGTAGGAGTCCTCTGTGGGGGCAGGCTGCACAGAACAGGGCTTCCATATCCCCCATCTCCCTCATGCCCCCCACCTCTCCAGAGCGCATAGCATTTCCATGGAAGAGTGAGGGCAGCAACTCTCCTAAGATCAAGGGCGTGGAGATGGTCCCAGGCCTGGGAGGGGTGAGCTGGCCCAGTCTGTTGGGGGTGTATGAGTCAACAGTCACCTGAATCTTGCTAGCAGATTCCAGGGGACCAGGGTGGTGGCCTTGACAGAACCCTGGAGCGAATGTCCCCACCTAAGCAGGGTGAGGCAGGGCAAGGCTCAGCAAGCTCAGGCCCCAGCGAACCTCCAGGGCCAAACCCGCCATTGATTGGCCAACCCACGGAATGGAGGTGGAAACCCACCCTCCCCACCCCCCACCCCCCACCCCCCCTGTGGCCAACAACTGTCAGAACCACTTGAAAAGGGGAAGTCTCCCACTGGTTAGGAATTTCAGACTTTGGAAAGGTCAGGATTAATTAGCAAACTGGTTGCTTCGAGGAGCTTAGAAAGGCAGTGGAGGGGACGGGACCAGGATTAAGAGGCCAGAATGGAGAAGGTGTGTCTGGGGGCAGCCCATCAGCAAGCAGGCTCCCTGGGGTACAGTGGCAACTCTCAGGTTGATGGTGGGGGGCTCACTCTGACCTGAAACTCCATGCAGGGAGCAGCTCTCACCCCAGGAGCCTGGGCCACTGCTCTCTACCTCTTCCCACAACCACAGGGAAACTTCCAGGGAACTGGGACCTCCAAGCCCAGAAAGAACGCCTCCAAAATTCCTTGGGATTTTTTCTTTTCTAGTCAACTATGTGTCTATTTATAGATGTGGAAATATGCGTGGAGAAAGGACTGGAAGGAAACACACAAAATGTTAACATGCTTATTTTCTTCTTCTTGGTGTCATTTTATTTTTTTAAAAAAAGACTCTCAAGATAAGAAAAAAGATACTTTTAAGTATAATTAATCTTGATATAAGTGTTCATGCTTGTTACAGGAGAGTGGAAAGGAGAAATCAGAAATCACCAAAGCACTTCAACCATTAACATCTTGTGTTTTCCTTTCACTGTTCCTCCCATGCAGACATTTTGGATGTAAGGCTGTTTGTTTAACATATCCATGATCATCTTAGATTACTACAAAGCTTTTCCATGTGACCACAGAATCACCATAATCATCTTTCAAAATGTCTATCTAATATTTATGCAGTAGATAATGTTAATACCATTATTCATCTGGCCATTCTCCCATGTTAGCATATCTAAGTAGTTTCCAACTCACGATTATAAATAACACTGCTGTGAACATCTTTGTATGGAAAAGTCTTTCATTTTTTTGGAGATTATTGTCTTCAAATTCTCACATTTATAGATATGGGATTACAGTGTGAAAGGCGGCCACACGTGAAGCAACAGGGTGAACCTGAACCAAGTTAGTCTCACTCCCAATTCCCCAATCTTTAATCCTAACAAAGGAAAATGGGAATGGGACATGGCACATGGCATGTGCCTCTGGGACATGGCAGGAATGTGGTGTCTCCTGCCTCTACCACGATCCCCCTACCTACCGCATCCACCCAACATGCATAGTTTTTACTATTATTATTATTATTCTTTTTTTTTTGGCCACACCACATAGCATGAGGGATCTTAGTTCCCTGACCAGGGGTTGAACCCACACCCTCTGCAGTGGAAGCATGGAGCCTCAACCACTGGACCTCCAAGGAAGTCCAACATGCATGGTTTTTATTGTTAGCAGTAAATAAAACCCTATGAGTCCAGCCCTGCCACTTTTGACAGGTTGTCACAGAGAGTGAGGAGAATTAAAAGACTCCCCAGCAGAGTTGGGAAGCTAAGGTCTTAGGAATGAGCTGCCTGGACCATGAGGGAGAAATCCCTTGCGCCACAAGTGGGAAGGCTTCTCAGCCATGAAGCACCAGCTACGTCTTCCAAGATGGGCAGAGTTCCTGCTGACAGAGCAGAGAGTGGCACACTCCCAGAGCTGGGGCCCCAGGGTGTGGGTTGGCAGTTAGGGCACATGGAGAGGAACCCAGGAGGTAAGAAACCTGTGAGAGGCCAGACTGACAGAGGAGCAAGTCAGTTCCAGGGGGGCAGGGACTTAATTTGTCCCCCCAGTGAATCTCCAGGGATGTGAGAGAAAGCCCTCCCCTCTTTCTTCAGTGTTTTGGAGGATTTCCACTTTCTCACCTTTCAAGCACCCCATCCCCTGGACTCCCCCATCTTCTCCAGGCCTATGTCCCATCCCACCCTCTCAGCCATTGCCTCCTCTACTCCCTCCCTGGTTCCCGTTTTTCTGCAGAGACCACAGCATCCTGTCCCCGCCCAGGAGGGCTGCTGCATGCATGGAGGGTGAGCAACTTCCTGTCCCTGCCAGACTCCAAGGGGCTCCTGTCTCCTGGCTGGTCCAGCCCCAGAACAGAGGGCCATCCCACACTCACACACCTCACAGCGGCATGCTCACACTTACCCACACACACTCACTCCCACCTTCACTCACACTCCCTGTCCACCCTCCCACTGACTCAGAACACCTTACCATGCTGCCCCACGAGAGAAGCAGGGTCCTGGCCAATGGGACCAGCTGGCTGACATCCACTGTCCCCAGCAGCTGTACCCCGCCCCCGCCTCAGCTCCTGCCCCCTCAATGGACACAGGGTGACATGTCCAGAGGAAAGACCCAGGTCTGTGTATACAAGGTGACATGCCCAGAGGAATGATCCAGGTCCATGGACACCAGGTGACATGTCCAGAGGAAGGACCCAGGTCTGTGGACACAAGGTAACACACCCAGAGAAAAGACCCAGGTCCATGGACACCAGGTGACACACCCAGAGAAAAGACTCAGGTCCATGGACACCAGGTGACACACCCAGAGAAAAGACTCAGGTCCATGGACACCAGGTGACACACCCAGAGAAAAGACCCAGGTCCCTGGATATAAGGTGATATGCCCAGAGGAAAGACCCAGGTCCCAACCCTGGTCCCTCTACTTGTTACCTGGGAGGAGACCAGGGTTGTGGCCTCTTTCCCTGTCTGCAGGAGGCTTCAGTGATTAAATGACATAACGTGTGCTAAAGGCTGAGCAGGTTGAGTGCTATGCAAGTCACATGGACTGCAAGCGGACGGTTAAACATCCTCACCACCAGAACACCTCAGACGTCTAGCTGCCAGGCCAGCTCTGGGGCCCTGGGGCTCAGCACCCTGCAGCTGCTCTCTGCGCCCACAGACACTGGAGCCAAAACCCAGCACCCTGGCCCTACCTCGCTTCCTGCCAGCCAGACACACCCAGACAGCACTTATCCCCAAACTGGGGCATCTCCGCCCTCGAACTGGGGACCCCTCAGCCCCTCCTGCCCAATGGCTTTGATCAATATTGTTTTGTAACTATTTTATGGCTCCCCTCAGGTTTCCCTTGTGGCTCAGAGGGTAAAGAGTCTGCCTGCAATGCAGGAGACCTGGGTTCAATCCCTGGGTTGGGAAGATCCCCTGGAGGAGGGCATGGCAATTGATTCCAGTATTTTTGCCTGGAGAATCCCATGGACAGAGGAGCCTGGCAGGCTACAGTCCATGGGGTCACATAGAGTTGGACACAACTGAATGACTAACACACACACACACACACACACACACACACACACACACACACACACACACACACACCCCACTCTACTGTGCCTCTCTGCTCTAAATATTCTGATGCTTTTCCTCCTCCAGTCCGGGGATGCACACTACCCACCTCCCTTTTCTGGCCTCAGAGCCCCTTTCTGCTCCATCATTCCCTATCCTGTCTGTCCACACCCCACCCTGACCACTTGGCCACCGTGCACCTCCACCTCCTCCCTCTCCCTCCACACCTGCAGCCTCTTCCTGTTACCTCCTCCCCCTCCCCCATCCTCACCACCCAATCAGACCAAGCCAGCTCCCTGGAACCCAGCCAAAATTTCAGTCCAGGCGAGTCCTTCCTTGAGCAGTGCTTCTGTGGACAGGATGGCAGTGGGAAAGGAGGTGATTCCAATTGGAGCATCAGGGGACCGGAACCGAGTGTGACCAGTGTGAACTGGGCACAGGGGCCACACCCGTGTCCATCCTGCCGGGAGCCCCAGGTGGCTGTGGGGTTCTTGTTGGCTCAGCCCTTTCGCTCTATCAGGCAGTCATCTGAGGGGCGCATGTTGGGGTAGACTGGACTGAGGCCCCCTGCCTGTTCTGAAATAGCTTTCCTGCCACTCTTGGAGCGACGCCCACAGCCAGGGGAAGAGAAGCGCCCAGCTGCTCCTGTGGAGTCCTGAGCCCATCCCAGGCTGATCTGCAGCCCGTCTGCAGATCTGGGAGGCCCGCCTCTGCCCCCAGCAATCTTCCGAGGACCTTCCCATGGCCTGCAGGTGGGGATCCATGCCAGAGACTGGGAAATCTCCACCCTGGCCATTGCCCAGGGAGCAATCACACTGGCGGCAGGCATTTGATATCCAACTGCCCAGGATGGCTCGCCTTGTGTGGGCCTGCTGATTATGAATTCAGTGTCGCTGGGTGCGAAAGACAAATGTCATTTATGCTGCTTTGCACTCTGTACAGCTTGGAAGCCAGGTTTGGGACCAGATGGACCTGAGTTTGAAGCCCAGCCATGCCTCTCCTTAGCTGTGTGACCCCTGCAAGTGACTTAACCTCTCTGAGCATCAGCTTCCTCAGCTGTATGATGGCGATTGCTGAGAGAACTTACCTTCAGGATTTGGAGGATGAAGTCATCTTGTGCTTATGAAGTCAGTCATGGGGTGGGCACTCAGATGGTCTCCTAGGAAAGAAGTAGAAGTAGCTGCTGTCATTGATATTATTTCTTTTTTAAAATATCTATTTGTTTATTTGGTTGCTTCAGGTCTTAGATGTGGCACACAGGATCTTTGTTGCATCTTGCGGGATCTTCCGTTGTAGTGCATGGACTCTCTAGCTGTGGCTCACGGGTTGCAGCAGTTTTGACATGCGGGTTTAGTTGCTACCCCGCATGTGGGATCTTATTTCCCAGACTAGGCATTCAACTGGTGTCCCCTGCATTGCAAGGCAGATTCTTAACCACTGGACCGCCCAGGGAAGTCCTGATATTATTTCTTAACTCCCCTCGAGACTTAAGTAGGCAGTGCTCAGGAGGTAATAGCAGCCTTAGGGCCCTGAGCCAGGACCCAGGGGTGGGATTGAAGCATGAGGCCTGATCCAGGCTTTTCTTTATTTGCAACCTGGAGCTCACTCTCTCCCATACCCTGGAGACAGAAAAGGAGAATGAGTCCATACCGAGTTTGTTTCAACTCCCTCTCAAAGGACCAGCAGGTGAAGTTCTGCTGGGCTGCCTGTTTGCTTTTGTCACACTGCTGTTCTGTAAGGCTCTTATCACTGGATGAAGGGTCACGGTAACTTGGCTGGTTTCCAGGGCTGGCAGAAGAAAGAAGACCCACCTTCAGTTCTGCTTCTCCCCTCTTCAAGAGGGCTGTGTCCTTCCATCCTTCCTTCTTCTTCTCTAAGAGGTCCCAGGTGGTAAATGGTGGTGGTGGTTCGTGGTTTAGTCACTCAGTCATGTCTGATTCTTGCAACTATAGCTCGTCAGGCTCCTCTGTCCATGGGATTTTCCAGGCAAGAATACTGGAGTGGGTTGCCATTTCCTTCTCCAGGGGATATTCCCAACCCAGGGATCGAACCCACATCTCCTGCATTGCAGGTGGTCTCCTGTATTGCAGGTGGATTCTTTGCCACTGAGCCACCAAGGAAGCCCCTGGTAAATGGGTGGGTGGATAAAAATCACGGTAACAGGTGGAAGGAGGAACCAGTTGGTGTGAGTTACAGAACCATCCTCTGGTTTCATCTTCTTTTCCTATCTGAGTCTTTACCTGGCAGAATTAGATATGAAAAAGCCACTCCCACCCACAACACACATACCCCTCTTTTTTTAAATTTGTAGCATCTTAATTGAGATATAATTTACTTACAATAAGATGCACCCACTCAAAGTGTACAATTCAGTGAGTTGTGGCAGATAAATACACCTATAAAACCACCACCACAATCAAGACAAACACCAAATCTATTTAATTGGCTATGGGTGACCCACTTGTATTATTCATGGTATTTTTATTGACAGGTGGCAGGAGCTCAATTCATGCTACCTAGGCAAAGAAACAGGAATATTTATCTGTGTAACTGGAACATTCAGGAATACACCAGCTTCAGGTATGGCTGGATTCAGGCATTCAGGTGACATCATGAGTGTCCTATGCTCCCTCCATCTCTAAGAAATTCTCTCCCTGTGTCTGGCAAGATGACTGTTGACATCCTACCTCCTTAGCAATGCCAAGGGAAAGAAATGGTCTTCTCTGACAGCCCTAAGAACACGGCCAAAAAGCCTGTGACTTGCTTTATTGTGCTATTTGCTTTATCGTGGTAGTCTGGCGGGGAAAAAAGCCCTGCAATGTCTCTGAGGTCCACCTGTGCTCCCACCACGGCCAATTTCAACCATCATCTGAAGCGACTTAGCACAGAATGGAGACACATAGAGAACAGACTTATTGACATGGAGGGCAGCAGAAGAAGAGGGTGGGATGTATGGAGAAAGTAACATGGAAACATACACTGTGGTTTAGCTGCTCAGTTCATGTCCAACTCTTTGTGACCCCATGGACTGTAGCCCACCAGTCTCCTCTGTCCACTGGATTTCCCAGGCAAGAATACTGGAGTGGGCTGCCATTTCCTTCTCCAGGGGATCTTCCCAACCCAGGGATCAAACCTGGGTCTCCTGCATTGCAGGGAGATTCTTTACCAACTGAGCCACCAGGGAAGCTCCAACATATACACTACTGTATGTAAAATAAATCAGTCAGTTCAGCTCAATTGCTCAGTCATGTCAGACTCTTTGCCACCCCATGGACTGCAGCACGCCAGGCCTCCCTGTCCATCACCAACTCCCGGAGCTTGCTCAAACTCATGTCCATTGAGTCAGTGATGCCATCCAACCATCTCATCCTCTGTCGTCTCCTTCTCTTCCTGTCTTCAATCTTTCCCAGCATCAGGGTCTTTTCCAATGAGTCAGTTCTTTGCATCAGGTGGCCAAGGTATTGGAGCTTCAGCTTCAGCATCAGTCCCTCCAACAGATAGCCATTGGGAAAACAGCTAATGGGAATTTGCTTGATGACTCAGGAAACTCAACTGGGGCTCTGTTACAACCTAGAGGGGTGGGATGGGGAGGGAGGTTCAAGACAGAGGGGACAGATAATATACTTATGACTGATTCAAGTTAAGAATGGCAGAAAATCACACAATATTGTAAAGCAATTATCCTTCAATTAAAAATAAATAAATTTAATTTAAAAAAAGAAATCTTTCTTGGGGGCAGGAGTGGGGGGAACAAACACCTTCTGTTATGAAAGAGGGGAAGGAAGTAGAGACTGGTCAGACAGAAAGAACAGAACTCCACTTTATACAAAGCTGCCTGAACAGATTTCAGAAAGGAATCTTCCAGGGTTTCCTCCCACCTGAAACTCTGGTCAAGGGAACCTAGGGTCAAGAGAACACTGACCCTGACAAGGCTGGACCCCTCATAGAAACAGTCCGGTCAGTATGCAGGATAAGGGTCCAGGCTGTGTTCCCCACCTCCCTACCCACACCCCACCACTGCCAGTCACATTCTACAGAAAATTCAGGAACTTTCTGAGCCCACAACTTTCTGCAAAGCCATTCCAACAACCAGACCCGTGATTTTCAGCTTGTTCAGCTCTTTTAAAACAACCCTTTCAAAGCAGCCCAGAAAATGGGGACTGTGGCTTGATTTGAGGTTAAACAAATAAGTACCATTTATCCACCAACACTCGAGGAATGAGAGATTTCTCAAGGCAAATTCCCCAGCTACGTGCTCCAGAAAAACTGCTGCCCCAAATTGCTGGGTTCCAGTCCAGCGTTCTCCATTTCCGAAGATATTTGGGCTGCTTTCAGCTCCTCTCTGCGCAGAGCACTCCGAGGAGGGTGGGGCTGGCGGCCAGGCACACCGCCTCTAGGCTGTGTCAGCCTCCCACCCAGCGCCCACAGGACCCTGGGAGCTCTGGGGTATTTCTCAGCCTGCTGGGAGATGGCTCCCCTCCAGCCCAGGGAGCAGGGCCAGACTGCTGGCTGCTTGAGGCAGACTACTTCTCTTCCCATGTTTTGAGGGCAGGCAAAAATGAAAAGGAAGAAGAGAGAGAGGAAAAAAAACAAAACAACTACTACATTCTCAAACAGATAAAACTCGGCTCTACCAGACAGGAAAGCTGAGCTTCTCAGAATGTAGGGTGCAGAAGCAACTAGACAGAGAAATCTTCCTTCCTTTTCTCTCTGAGAAACATTGGTCTTTGTGCCCTTGGTGGAAATCTGGGCCAAGAGTTTTCAGATCTCCCTACTCTATGCAGGAAGTACCCTGCAGCAAAGACAGTGCTGCTGCTGCTGCTGTTTATTCACTAAGTTGTGTCTAGCTCTTGGTGACCCCATTGACCGTATCCTGCCAGGCTCCTCTGTCCATGGGATTCTCCAGGCAAGAATACTGGAGTGGGTTGCCATTTCCTTCTCCAGGGGATCTTACCGACCCAGGGTTTGAACCCACGTCTCCTGCTTGACAGGTGAATTCTTTACCACTGGGCCACCTGGGAAGCCCATAACTTAGCCTAGCCTACCTGAAATGTGCTCAGAACACTTACATTAGCCTACAATTGGGTAAACAGTGCTCCCCAAACATGCCATTTGCTCCCCTGCCTTTCCCAGCTGTGCATCTGACTAGTTTCAGCTGATGAAATTGAGCAGAAGGGATGCATGCCATGGCCAGGCTGAGGCAGTAAATCGCCCAGGCCCCCATCTCTAGTCTACTCTGACAATGGAAGAGTGTTCCAGATGGCATACTTCTGCCCAACATCTTCTGCCTGGGTCCCTGCATGAGTTTGTGGAGCAGAACTACCTGCCGATCTGCTGAGATATACAGCGTGATCAAGAAATAAGCCCTCAGGACTTCCCTGGTGTCCAGTGGCTAAAACTCCGAGCTCCCAATGCCAGGGTTCCAGGTGTATTCCCTGGTCAAGGAACTAGATCCCATATATGTTGCAACTAAGAGTTCGCATGCTGCAACTAAAGATTCTGTATGCCACAAGGAGGACTGAATATCCCACATGCTGCAACCAAGACTTAGCACAGCCAAATAAATAAAAGAAATATTAAAAAGAGGGAGAAAAAGAAACCCTTATTGTGTTTAGCCACTGAGACCCAGTGTTGGTTCGTTACTGCCCCATTACCCGGCATGCCCTGACTGATTCAGGCTCTGGTGCACTTTGCCATGTTGTCACTGGGAGAGACCAATGTAGGAGAGGTGGAAAAGCATACTTCCTCCCCTTCTGGCTAACAGCCTTCACCAAAGAAGTGATTAAGTTCAGGGGCCCACAGTTCCCTGTTTCACCAAAGATTTAAGGAACTTCTCTGAGGTTTGGGCCTGGGTCTGTGCCTTCCTTTGAATTTCTCCACAGCACTTGGTTGAGCATGAACATAGAAATAAATGGTCACCACTCACACTCTCCCATTGCACAGTGAATGAAGCACTTTCGCTGGTGGTCCCCCATGAGGTGGGTGGGATTGGCTTAATTCCTATTTTAAAGATGAAAATATTGAAGCTCAGAAGGGGTCAATATCCTCCTAAGGTTGCACAGCTATTTAAGGAACTTGAACCTAGGTCTGCGCCTCTTGCCACACCACCAGTATTTCTCAAAATGTAGCTCCTAGACTCTAAGGTGGGGCCTGAGAATCTGCATTTTCAGAGCTCCTCCAGCAATAATGATGCTCACTAAAGCTGAGCATAACACTTCACACCATATCCCACTGCCTCTTCTGTCAGACGAAGCCCCATCAGAGCATTGGGATTTGAGGGGTACAGAAAAGTACCACCTCCCCAGCCAAAACCACCACAATAAAATGTCTTCCTGGCCAGGCTGCTATTTGTGAAATTCTCCCCAATGAGCCATGTCTTTGATTATTCCCAGCTAGGCACAATCATCTATAAGACGTCACTCTTCAAGGTACATTTCTGCAGGGAAGCAAGACCTTTCTCTGAAAGCAGGGATGCAGCTGGAGGCTGCAGGCAGGGAGGTCTGCAGGAGGAGGCTGGGCCTTGTGCAGTGGGAGTGGGAGGAGGGGTCCCAGGAGGTGATGAAAAAAATGCACCTGCAGGAGGCGGTTAAAACCTCACGCACACACAAGAAAGAGTCAGAGAACTGGGGAGGAGTCTCAGTCTCACTATTCACTACCTCGGTGAACTTGCAAAAATGACTTCATCTCTCTGAGCTTCAGTTTTCTCATCCGTGAAATGGCACTACTCACAGAGCCTATCTGTAGTTAGGTTGCTGTCAAAATCAAATGTAATTGAACACTGATGACAGTTAATATTTATCCATCCCTTACCAACTGCCAGCAGCTATTCAAGTGATTTACATACATTAACTCATTTAAGCATCGCCATTACCTTATGATGTAGTGATGATCTTTAGTGAAAGTGAAAGTGTCAGTGGCTCAGTTGTGTCCGGCTCTTCATGACCCCCTGGACTGTAGCCTGCCAGGCTCCTCCATGGAATTTTTTGTCCATGGAATTCTCCAGGCAAAGATTCTGGAGTGGGTTGCCATGCCCTCCTCCAGAGGATCTTCCCGACCCAGGAATCAAACCTGGCTCTCTTACATCTCCTGCAGTGGCAGGCAGGTTCTTGGCATATTATAGACAATAGATATTACTGTCTCCATTTTACAGATGAGGAAAGTGGCCTAGAGAAGTTAAATGACTTATGGTAAGTCAGTAGCACAGTGCTGCTTCAAACCGTTGTCAATTTGAATCTAGAGCCACTTATGACACATGATGGTGAGCCAGGACTCGTAGATTCAACCCCCAAAGTATTCAACCCCAATATTTTGGCTACCTAATATGAAGAACTGACTCATTGGAAAAGACGCTGATGCTGGGAAAAGGCAGGAGGAAAAGGGGCCGACAGAGGATGAAATAGTTGGATGGTATCACCAACTCGATGGACATGGGTTTGAGCAAGCTCTGGAAGTTGGTGATGGACAGGGAAGCCTGGTGTGCTGCAGTTCATGGGGTGGCAAAGAGTCAGACATGACTGAGCAACTGAACTGAACCCCAAGATGAAGATCCCTGTCCCTCATTCATTCCTCCATATGCTGAGTGTTTCTGAATGGTTATTCTATGCCAGACACTGGCTTAGTGAATGTGGCAACTCAATGTCATTCTATTCTATTCTGCAGCTTCATTCTATTCTGCAGCAATGCAGATCTATATTAATAGTACATTTGGAGAGAGATTTCTATTGTCCCCAGGATCTAGCTGACCATCAGCCCCAGGGTTGCTCCGCAGGGCTGGGGGGACTCAGCCTCCTCCTGGGAGAATCCAGGCTCTGGGTGTTTCAGGAAATGTCTGACCTGCCAGGTTTCCGTGTGACTGATCAGTTAGAGCTGAGGAAGGGGGTGGGCCGAGAGGGGAGGTTTCCCGTCAGCCCAGCTTTTGTCTCTCACATGAGCCCGAGACAGACAAACCACAACCACAGACCCGACCAGCTGTGGAAGCATCGAACAGGAAACCCAGAACATCTGGTGCTTTACTTCCTCTGAAGGCTGTGTGTGTGTGTGTGTGTGTGTCCGCCTGTGTGCATGTCTGTTTTCTCTCCCTCTGTTGTTTAGCAGGACGGGGATGCAGACAGGGTTGGAAACCACAGGCCTTGTGGTGACAAGGGAGCCAGACACTCGCTCCCCAACGCTTAGGGTGCCTCATCCCTCCCCGACAGTGACCCAGGATCTGACCTAACCTCATAGGCCACCCTCCAACACCTAGTGTCAAGCCTCCACGCACTTCAAGAAAAGGATTTTTTTTTTTCCGTTTGGATCTGGGTGGTTTAAGAGGAACTTGTTTGCAGATGAAGTGGGAGAGTTCTGCTTAAACCTAACTTGGCCTCAGCATGACTGTGTGTGTTAGTTGCTCAGTCATGGCCTCAGCATACAGACCCATAAAAAGCTGCGCCTGGTTGAAAGCTGTCTCTGAAATAACTTGAGCAGAATCTGTGGATGACCTCTGAGGCTGTGTGCTGGTCAGGGGGCTGTTTTCCCACTAGTGGTGTTGTCCTATGTGTAAGGCCTGAAAAGACAGGCACTGAGAAGGGGAGAAACATAAAGAAGTGCAAAGAAAAGCCCCCTCAGCCAAATCATAGCACGAGGTTTGCCTCGTAGGCCTGTTGTCTTTAGGAGGTAGGATTATGCTCATTTTTACAAATCATAAAATTGAGATGCAGAGGGGGCTCATAACTCACCCCCGGATCATTCAGCAAGTCAGGAGCAGGGCCAGGTTTCAATCAAGTCTGACTCCTGGCTGCACCGTATCTCCTAGATCTCACTTCATTCTTCAATGAACAGTAATCATGCCCAGCACACAACTGGTGCTGAAATTCATGTTTCTGTAATGAGTCAATGAAATGAGCTGGGTGCTTCCAAAGTTCCTGAACAGTGACATTTCATTTACCTGGAGGTCATTTACCTAGCCAGGTCAACAGCTTAGATCCTGGCTAAAAATCTGAAAGAAGGGAGAAGGAACAACAAGCTGTCAACAGAAGTCACAAATCCTTAAAAGTTCAAATACTTAACTCAAGAGAACTTTTCAGGCTCTCGGTCAGAGTTGGCTTATCCTTACTTTACCTATTTCCAAACAAGGCTGAGCACCAAAAAATTGATGCTTTCAAATTGTGATGCTGGAGAAGACTCTTGAGAGTCCCTTGGACAGCAAGGAGATCAAATCAGTCAATCCTAAAGGAAATCCACCCTGAATATTCACTGGAAAGACTGATGCTGAAGCTGAAGCTCCAACACTTTGGCCACCTAATGCGAAGAGCTGACTCATTGGAAAAGACCCTGATGCTGGGAAAGATTGATGGCAGGAGGAGAAGGGGGTGACAGAGGATGAGGTGGTTGGATGGCATCGCTGACTCAATAGACATGAGTTTGAGCAAACTCTGGGAGATGGAGAAGGACAGGGAAGCCTGGCTTGCTGCAGTCTGAGGGGTCAAGAAGAGTCAGACATAACTGAGTGACTGAACAACAAGTGTTAGAAAGTCTGCTTGCTGACCTTACCAAGCACTGGCTTAGAAAGGAGATGGTCTGCTAGAGGAAACTTGCCGGCAACACAATCTGGGAATTCAACTAGAATTTTCAAGACTAGTAGGTGGCATTAAGGATGCAATGCACCAGGGACACGACTGAACGACTTCACTTTCACTTTTCACTTTCATGAGAAGGAAATGGCAACCCACTCCAGTGTTCTTGCCTGGAGAATCCCATGGACGGGGGAGCCTGGTGGGCTACAGTCCATGGGGTCGCAAAGAGTTAGACACGACTGAACGACTAACACACACACACACACACACACACACCCAGTGTGTGCCTGAAGAATCACACACACACACACACACACACACACACACCCAGTGTGTGCCTGAAGAATCCCAGGTACGGGGGAGCCTGGTGGGCTGCCGTCTGTGGGGTCGCACAGAGTCACGCAATACTGAACGACTAACACACACACACACACACACACACACACACACACACCCAGTGTGTGCCTGAAGAATCACACACACACACACACACACACACACACCCAGTGTGTGCCTGAAGAATCCCAGGTACGGGGGAGCCTGGTGGGCTGCCGTCTGTGGGTCGCACAGAGTCACACAATACTGAACGACTAACACACACACACACACACACACACCCAGTGTGTGCCTGAAGAATCACACACACACACACACACACCCCCAGTGTGTGCCTGAAGAATCCCAGGTACGGGGGAGCCTGGTGGGCTACAGTCCATGGGGTCGCAAAGAGTCAGACACGACTGAACGACTAACACACACACACACACACACACAGGTGTGTGCCTGAAGAATCCCAGGTACGGGGGAGCCTGGTGGGCTGCCGTCTGTGGGGTCGCACAGAGTCAGACACGACTGAACGACTAACACACACACACACACACACACACACACACACACACACACACACACAGTCCATGGGGTCGCAAAGAGTCAGACACGACTGAACGACTAACACACACACACACACACAGTGTGTGCCTGAAGAGTGGGCTACAGTCCATGGGGTCGCACAGAGTCGGACACGACTGAAGCGACTTAGCAGCAGCACCACCAGGAGCGGTAAGAGACAGGAGAGACAAACTGTCCGATTCTCAGGTATCTGCCCTTAGGCCCTTAGAAAGCCAGATGGAACTGAAGCAAATCTCTGATGGTTTCTCTGGCTAAAATTAAAGGCATAGCAGCGCAGGCACGCAGACTTTAAGAGTGCTCGCTCACAACTTGGTGTTTAAGAACTATACAGGCGCCAACCTGAAATGACACGTGCGCAGTGTCCGAGGCCTTGCTCGTTTTCATACCTGCGGGCAGGCTGAGCCCCCTGCTCTGGAATCGATGTCACGCAAGCGCCAGGGGTGCATGACGTCATCCGAGCGCGCCTCCCACGGTACCCAAGCCCTGGGCTCAGACAAAGGCGTTGCTGTGGAGACGGGGCTTTGAGCCCCGTCCCCGATAAGAGATTGGAGGACAGCCGGTCAGCTAATGTTGGTAAGGTTTACCGAAAGCTTGCGGGCGGCGCTGTAGGTCTCTGTGTGCATAGGTTCCCCTGGCAACTCAGACGCCTTCTCGAAGTTCGCCCCGCGACTTCCAGGAACCCCGCAAAATTAGAGTCAGAGCCTAAAATTTAATTTGAGGGGTTTCTTGACTTAAGGTAGTAAATTTAGGTTGTACCTCTGGTCCAAGTAAAGTAAAAATTCAAACTGCCCTAGATCCTATTGTGGGCCGGGCAGAGAGACCCCAATAAGGCTTAAATTTATCACTTAGGCAGCGTAGGGATGGGAAGAAGAATCTGGACCAGACGACTTCGTTCTGGGGGGTAACCTAACCGTTTTGAGCCTCAATTTCCCATAAGCATGAAAATATTTTTTCCTAAGAAACTTTGATTCCTTTCTCCCTCGGACTCACACCGCCGTTCTCTACCTTTCTCCAGATATCAAAGCTCCTTGAAAGAGTGTTTGTAGTCCCAGTGGCCCCCTCTCCCCCTCTTTGTTGAATCCTTTACCTGCACAGTTTCTTCCTGTTGTTTTCTCACCTGCTCTGTCAGCAACATTTGAAACAGTTTATCACTTCACCTCCAAGAAACACTTTCTTCACTTGACTTGCAGGACTGCCCACTCTCGGTTTTCTTCTTCCTACTGAAACTGAACAGGACCCTATGGTCCTTGTACCCCACATCCTCTGCCTGCCTTTTGTCTGTGGGGAAAAAAACAAACTTTAGCCAAAGAATAAGTTTAACCAGAGAAGTGAGGAAACTCAGAAACAAAGAAAAACAGTCAAAGGAGAGTAAATAATAATATACCATTAAGCATAGTTCCTTCTTAGTTCCTTCTCAGTTCCTTCTCAAGGGCTATAGATAATATTCTGAGCCATATCTTGTCAGCTGTCTTATAGACACTGAAACCCCAGGTGGAAGAAGTTAACTACATCATGACCAGACTTTACCCATGACATAAGCCACCAGAATTCCAAGAACTGGATGCCAGAAATGGAAACAAACTAACCCTGGAGCTGAATATTAACTGCACTTAAAACTGTCGAGATGACGCTGGTCAGACCACTGATGACCAGTTTCAAGGTGACTGTCAGCTGGTAGTTCTGTTTCTGTATGTAGCCCCCTCCCTCAGCCTCTAAAAGCTCTTGCCCACTGACTGTCAGTGGCAGGGAGTTGGCCTTTGGACAGGCATCCACCCTCCCTTTGGTTGCTGGCATCCAAAATAAAGGAAATGTCCCTTTCCACCAACCTGGCCTCGTTAATGGCTTGTGAGCAGTGAGCAGCCAAACCCCACTTTCGGTTATACTACTTCTCAGTCTCAATTGTTAGTTCTTCCTCATTCCACAGAACTTTCAATGTTGCAGTGCCCAGAGTACTGGCTCCTTGAATTTCTTTCTTTCCACTTACTATACCTTGGTGATCTCATGTAGTTTCATGACCTTAGAGACCATCTATATGCTGATAAGAGCCTCTCCCCTGAACCTCAGTACTTAAATATACAACTATCTATTTGGAATCAAAACTTGAGTTCCATTCAACTACTCAAACTCATCCTGTTGGAGCAGAACTCCTGAGCCTCTCCACCAAAATGTGCTCCCCATGCTCTTCCTTCTCTCAGAGAATGGAACACCCAACCTTCGAGCTCTCAGACTCCAAACCTTGTACTCGTCATCCTACATCAAATCTGTCAACAAATTTTTGAGAAACATTTTTTTCTTAAAAATATACCTAGAATCCTACCTCCACTTACACCATCTTAGACCCAGCCCCTCATGTCTCATAGATTATTGTAAATGGGTTATTGTAATGGCCTCCAAATTGTTCTTCCAGACTCTACCATTACCCATCTCTTTCTCAGTCTATGTTTCACATGAAAACAGCCTGAGTAATTCTGTTCAAAGTCATACCACGTGGCTTCTTCTGTGCAAAACCTTCCAAAGACTTCTCTCTCACTCAAGTAGAAGCCAAAGTTTGACCATGGCTACAAATGTCCTCCGGGGCTTCCCTGGTGGTTCAGTGGTAAAGAATCCTCCTGTCAACCCAGGAGACACAGGTTTGATCCCTGGATCAGGGGGATCCCCTGGAGGAGGAAAAGGCAACCCACTCCAGTATTTTTGCTTGGTTAATCCCATAGACAGAAGAATATAGTGGGCTACAGTCCATGGGGTCACACAGAGTCAGACACAACTGAGCAACTGAACACACACGCATAAATGTCCTCCATCACCTGGCCCCTGGAAGCTTTCTGAGCCCCTCTCCTAATTTCAACTTACTTAACTTCCTTTACCCCAGCCATATAGGTCATTTTGCCAGGCTTCCGTCTGCCTACAGGACACTGAACTTGCTTTTACCTCCTTGGAGCTTGTCCTCAAATAGCCCCAAGTCTCCCTCTCTCACCTCCATCAAGGCTTGACTCAAACAATCCTTATGCAGATACGCATTCTCAGACTTCCCTGGGAGTCCAGTGGTTAAGACTTTGTGCTTCCAATGCAGGGGGAGTGGGTTCAATCCCTAGTTTGGGAACTAAGATCCCACATGCTTCAAGGCATGGGAAAGAGAGAGAGAGGGAGAGATGGAGAAAAGAACGGTATTCTCTAACCTCTGATTTTGAGTTACAGAATCCCACACTTCCACTGGGCTTCATGGCATTTATTCTTAATGTCAGTGAAATAATATTTCAGACTTTCATTCAACAACAGGGAACACCTCACCCCCATGTGACCAGCAAGCACCATGCTTGCTAGTTGCTGGAGACTCTGTGGAGAACCTAAACACACATTTCCTCCTGTCCGGGTGTCTGGATCCTGAGGATGGGATACAGTCGACATCCAGGTAGTCTTCCAAATATGTGACTAATTGCAAACTGTGATGTGCATGACAGAGGAGAAACAATATAGTGCTGAATGGGGAGTGTTGGTGGGGAATCTCTCTGAGGGAGTGACTTTTTAATAGCATTAGTCAGCTTGGGCTGCTGCAACAGAATACTGCAGGCCAGGTGGCTTCAACAACAGACAGTTATTTTCTCACAGTCCTGGAGGCTGGAAGTCCAAGATCAAGGTGCAAGCAAGTTTGGTTCCCCCTGAGGCCTCTTTCCTTGGCTTACAGACTGACACCTTCTCCCTGCATCCTCACATGGATTTAAAAAAAAAAAAAAAAACAGTTGTCCATACTGCACAGTATGTGGGATCTTAGTTCCCAGAAAAGGGATTGAACCCATGCCCCTTGTGGTGGAAGTGTGGAGTCTTAACCACTAGACCACCAGGGAAGTCCCACAAGGCCTTTCTTCTGTGCACTTGCAACCACGGCTTCTCTCCAGATGTCCTAATCTCGTCTCATGAAGACAGCAGCCAGATCGGATAAGGGCCCACATTAATTTTCTCATTTTAACATACTTAACTCATTAGAGGCTCTGTCTCCAAAAGCAGTCATATTCTGAGGTGCTGAGGGCTGGAAATAACATTAATTAAGGCCCAGAGGATGCATAGGAAGGAGAGATGGGACAAGGGGAACCCCAGGGATAGGGAAGAATATACACAGAAATTCCATGACTGGAAAGAGTATGACAACTTGGAAGAGACGATAGGTCCATGTAGCTTGAGCTTGGAGTGAGGGGTCTTGGTAGGAGATACACTGGGGTTTGGGGGCAACAGGACCCTGGAAGCCACCTAGGCCTGTGATTGATGATGTGATAAGTGTTGTCTTATGAAAAGATTCCTCTGAGCACAATGAGTGGAGGGAGGCTGTCCCCAGCTCCAAGGTTGTGGGCTGGTGAGGATTATCTGATAGATTACATGATGAGTGTCTCATTCAAGGGCTCAATGAAGAATTAACTATGAGTATTTTTAAAAATAATTGTATTTATTTATTTTATTTTTGGCTGTGCTGGGTCTTCATTGCTGCATGGGCTACTCTCTTGTTGTGGCGAGTGGGGGCTATTCTCTAGCTGAGGCAGGTGGGGGCTACTCTCTAATTGCAGTGCATGGGCTTCTCACTGGGGTGACTTCGCTTGTTGAAGAGCATAGGCTGTAGGTGTACGGGCTTCCGTAGTTGCAGCACATGGCCTCAGGAGTTGTGGTGCTTGGGGTTAGCTGCTCCGCTGCATGTGGGGTCTTCCCAGATCAGCAATGGAACTCTGTCTCCTGCATTGGCAGGCAGATTCTTTACCACTGAGCCACCAGGGAAACCCCAAATATGAGTATTTTTAATAGTGCCCCCCGACACAGTTGATAGCCGAAAAAGAGACCAGACACAGGCTTAACAAACTGAAATGATAAACACACAAGCATAGTAAGAAGCATCCAAAAGAAACCAGTCTCCACATTCGGGGGCGTTGGATACAACATAGCTTAGACAGATGTGATTTGTGATTGAAACGGAAAGTTTTAGATGAAACTAACACAAAGAGAAAATGTGTAGATAGAGCAGATGAACACTTACCCCTGGAAGCCAAAATACAGTGGAAATGATTTGGCGAGAGGGAGCACTCATCTTTATTTTTTTCAGGCCCAGCTAAAATGCTTCCCTTAGGCTTTACCTTTGGCGAAATGGATTCACAGCAGGTAGTCCTAAAAGACTTGGGATAAAGGGGGTGGTCATCTCCCACAGACTCTCAGTAATGGTGGGGACAGAGGGTTCTCAGTTCATTCCTAGAATTCATATCAGGAAGTGAAACCCGGTGTCATCTCCCTCCCACCTTGGTGAGTGGAGAGTGGTGAGTCTACCCTCTGATGACTTCATGCAGCAAAGTTCGTTGTTTCTTTGCGTTGGAGGGGAACAAGATGAGCATTTCATCTCAGGGGCTAAGGAGCAATAACTACCCACTTTGACAGCCTGGACGAGGGGCCATCTGCCAGTGACTGGGAATCTACAGGACAGCCCATCCTAACTGGGGCCAAATGAACTTTGGAATCTGCTGCTTCCCTGGTGGCTCAGATGGTAAAGAATCTGCCTGCAATGTGGGATACCTGGGTTCGATCCTTGGGTTGGGAAGATCCCCTGGAGAAGGGAATGGCAACCTACTCCAGTATCCTTGCCTGGAAAATCTCATGGACAGAGGAGCCTGGTGGGCTACAGTTCCTGGAGTCTCAAAGAGTTGAACACTACTTAGTGGCTAAGCATGTGTATCATGTATATATATTACCTCTTGTAAGTCCTGGTCTGGCCTTGAGCTACACAGACCCTAACGCCTCCTCTTTATAGAGTCAAGTATTTGATAATAGCTGTATGGTACCCTTCTTAGGCCTCTGAGACTGATACCAAAAGCTCAGTTTCTCTGTACACCAGTGCTAAATCAAATCTCGGAGACAGAGTTTTGAGTGAAGTAGAAAAAAAAATTAGCTGTATTGCTTAGCCAGGCAAAGGGGGACACAGCAGGCTCATGCCTTCAAAACCATGTGTCCCAACTTGGGGAAGACAGTGAGAAGTTTTCTAGTAATTGTTCAAAGAGGGTGATTAACTCATGGACATTCTTCCGATGGGTTGGTGGTGAGGTAAGTAGGAGTCCACATCGTCAACCTTCAGGTCAGCTGCTCTGGGGTCTGCATGCTTGTGAGTAGCATACCATCGTTAATCATTAACTTCTCCCACCTGGAGGGGGTTTCGGTATCTGCAAAATAGCTCAAAGATATTATTGTGTGTATACCTTGATAGGGAAATGGGCCCTTGCTCCAAGGCTGCTCTTGACTGTTTATTCCTCCCTGGTCTCACATCCCCTCCCTTCCCTAATTAACAAGAGCTTGAATCTGCCCATTGGAATTTAAGGAAGGTCATGGAGGCTGAATGAAGGCTGTTTCCTAAAAATAAATACATAAGCAAAATTATTTTTAAAAGAAAAAAGAAACAGGGGACACAGAAAGGCCTTGTGCCTAGGAGCTCCACGGGGCCCTGCATGGTGCTGAGACTTCTGTCCCCAAACTGAACACCACCCCCTTCCCCAAAAAGTGTTCTTCTCTTAAAAGTAATTTTATGACTCTCCTTGTACATAAATCATAACATAACTGTCTTTGGATTCATTCTGGTAAGATAAACCACTGGGATAAGTGGTACATTTAATAGTTTCTGCTCTACACTTCCAGATCACCCTCCAGAATGGGTGCTTTCTGTTTATATGCCCACAGTCAGTTTACAGGAGAGCCTATTTCCTCACTCCCTCACCACCAAACTGGGGAATTTTCACTCTTTTAATTGTTGCCAATCTGATAGGGGAGAGTGATTATCTCACGCTTGCTTCTATTTCATTTCTTTGATTATGGGTGAAGCTGGACATGTTTTCCAACCACATCCTATACTTTTGCAATCGAGTTTTGGAGCTAGATGCGGGAGCTTACATGTATTCCAGTTACATTTTATCTTGCTGGATTCCATCAATCATTCCTTCCTGTTGAGATAATTTGGATCCCAATTCTGTGATTCCAACATATTGGCCTTCCCACACAGCCCTGTGTTGTTTGCACGGTTGATAAGCAGTTATCTTTGGCTTCATCCAAGTTGTTGATAGGATGTTGAAGAGTTTAGGGCCAAGGATAGGACTGTTGGGCAGGCCACTGGAGAACGCCTTGGGAAGACACTGTCCCGGGCACTGTTTGGATTCCACCTGACCACACCCGGGAGCCACGGGGAGGAGGGGCAAGGGGGCAGAGCCTGCAACTGGGACAGGGGCCAGGTACAGACTCCAGCCCGAACACTAATTAGTTGTGTGGCCTTGAGCAAGTTGTGTCACCTTAGAGGGAGATGTGACACATGATTACCTACTGTCCCTTCAAGCTCTCGAAGCCTGTTGGTCACTATTTTGTCCATAAAGATTTCATGAGAAACTCTCAAACTAAAGTCAGAAGTCATCACTCTGGGATTTCCCTGGTGGTCCAGTGGTTAAGACTGCACACTTCCAATGCAGGGGTGCAAAGAATGTGGGTTCGATCCCTGGTTGGGAAACTAAGATCCCACATGGCATGTGGCACAGCCAAAAACTAAATTAATACACAAAGTCATGTGTGACTCTTTTGCGACCCCATGGACTGTAGCCTGCCAGGCTCTGCTCTCCATGGGATTTCCCAGGCACGAATACTGGAGTGGGTTGCCATTTCCTTCTCCCGGGGATCTTCCTGATCCAGAGATCAAACTCCAGTCTCTTGCTTGGCAGGCGGATTCTTTACTGCTGAACCACCAGGAAGTTCAAATAGATAGCTAAATAAGATTAAAAAAAATAATAATCATCAGACAAGATTATTCTAAGGAAGGAACAGTAAATACCCCCATGTAACATATAAAGAAACTAAAAGAGAAACTAAGTAACTGATTTAAGTGACATAATGAGTCAGTCTTAACTCTGGCCACCTGGCTTCTTATAGCCATGTCTGCGAACTAGTTGTTGATTTTTCACCTTGTAAATTTACCACCAGCTTACGTAAAGATGGCCATTCCTTGCTGTGTGTTCTTGCTCATTCATACTAATAATAACTGTAAGAATGATAACAAAGGCTGCTACTTAGCTGTCCTGCGTGTGTGCCAAGCGCGGTCCTGAGTGCTTCACACGATTTAACCCTTTAATCCCAACAGCACCCCTGCAGTCAGTGCTGTTTTCACTTTTTTTTTTTCCCCACAAATGATGAGCTGGAGGTACAAAGCAGAGTTTAAGTGACTTGCCTGAGGTCACCCATCCTGAAGGGCAGAGGAGCTGGGCTTAGGACTCGGGCAGCCCTGCTCTCCCATTTACTTCTCTCAGGAAAGAGAAGTAAATGAGGACAAAAATGTAATAGCCATTAGAAGTTAGCGTTAGTCGCTCAGTCATGTCTGACTCTTTGCAACCCCATTGACTATATGTAGCCTGCCAGGCTCCTCCGTCCATGGAATTATCCAGGCAGGAATGCTAGAGTGGGTTGCCATTCCCCTCTCCAGGGGATCTTCCCAACCCAGGAATCGAACCCAGGTCTGCTGCATTGCAGGCAGATTCTTCACCCTCTGAGGCAAAATGTGGCAAGGATTAGAAGTAATTTCTCCCCCCAGTTATGAATGCCTTGCAAACAGTGGTCTCAGCTGTTTATGGAGGAGCAAAGGATTTCTTTCACCCCCTGAATGAGCTGTGTGTAAAAGGGAGAAGGAGCCAGGTGGAAACGGGAAGTCAGGTCATGAGTAACCTCTCAGGTGGGTGCACAGGCCCAGCAGAATCCCGAGTGGAGAGCAAAAGCTGACGGTGAGCGTGACCTCCACGTGGGACACATGAACACCAGGACCCAGGAGCACAGCCAAGCCTGATCATGAGACAGGTCCCTGCTCTACAGCCCCCGCCTTCCAGTAACAAGATCCTGAGCACAGCGGCTGCTGGCACAGGGGAGGGAAGGGCTGTAGACCCGGCCAGGACTGGGCGCCAATCCACGGATTCCCAATCTCGTCTTCCAGTTGCTAGACTACACTGCTTTCCAGTACATTATTTGGGATATAAAAACGACAACGTAAGGAAAGCATTTTCACATAAATAATTTCAACCACAACGAGGCAAACTGGCTTCTGATTCCTTTGGCAGGAGCAGGTGATGAACTCACTCCGATTGACATATTGAGAGCTGCTCTTCCCAGATCCAGCTGGCAGCTTCATAATTATGGAAACGTCCGTGTTGTTCCCACTTACCCAGGGCTAGGCCTGCTGGTATCTGATTCAGTGTTTACTTCATGAATGAGGTCAGTTCCCAGCACAGCTGGGCTTTCAGCAAAGAAACCAGAGTGGTCAGGAGACCGCGTTCTCACTCGCATCTGACCAGGGATGTCAGGGCCGCCTTCTCACAGCTCACCCACATTAGCCACTTGCTCTGGCATTTTCTGGGGCTTGGCTCTCCTCCCCGCTTCGCTGACACTTCCCTGTAGAAGCAGACAGAGCCCGCGCAGCAGCCTGGGCTCGATGAGATCACGTCCAAGTTTCCCACAGTACAACAGTTCACTCTTCAACCTGCCCCCCCAGTATTGCAACATCTCGCCCCTTATGAGTTTCAGAACTGCCAGGAAATTGGGTAGGTTTTTGGGGTTTTTTGTGTTTTTTTTTTTTTTTTAATTATTTATTCCAGGATGGTTCCACTTGTGTGGTGTGAGAATGACTCAGAATGCCTTGGAAGCCACCTCCAGAGGTAACTATGTCCCACAGGCCAGAGCGTCCTCTGGGCCAACTCCCCACACTGATGAAAACAAGAACAAAAGCTCTGGAGGGCTCAGAACACTCGTTTATGGAGTGACATCCCCAAAGTTTGCGGAGGGGACCCGGAAAACTGTTGAGGGCAAAGAGGAAAGGTGATGATGCTCCAGGGAAAGGCAGGGCTAAGCTCCTAAAGGCTGCACGGGCAGCAGTAGACTTCAGTGTCACTGACCCACTCCCCTTCTTCCTGACTGCAGCCGTGGGTCGGCAGCAGGATAAAGCCTGGAGTCTGAGTCTGAAGCAGCTATTTCTCAGCTCTGGAGTGTGCGTGCGTGTGTGTGTGTGTGTGTGTGTGTGTGTGTTTAGTCACTCAGTCATTTCTGACTCTTTGTGACCCCATGGACTTAGCCAGGCTCCTCTGTCCATGAGGATTCTCCAGGCAAGAATACTGGAGAGGGTTGCCATTCCCTTCTCCAGGGGATCTTCCCAATCCAGGGATTGAACCCAGGAATCTCGCACTGGGAGCAGATTTTTTACTGTCTGAGCAACCAGGGAAGCCCAAATGTCTTTATCTCAATGAGATAAGGTCCTAGGAAGGTTAGAGATAACAATTTGGTTTGGATTCCACAGTGATCATGGAAATCATATGCTGAGATAGTTTCACTTAAAATCTGGGGCAGAGTGGAGGGGAATCTGGAGTAGAAAGTGGTTTAGGAGCTGCAGGCAAAGGCAGATTCAACAAGGAAGCTTCCTCTTTCTCAACCTTGACAAGGCAGAGGATGTGCCACAACCCACATTCACACCTCCTAACAGAGCAATGAGACCGGTGGCTGCTAACACACATCCTGGAAAGCAGTGTGGAGGAGCCACAGTTCCAGATGTAAAGACGTAAGCTCTCTCCTCCTCTGACCTCAGCAGGGTTGTTTTAGGAATACTCTGCTTTCTCTCTCATCCAAAGGGTGAGTCCTGGGGCACAGGAGACCTCAGAACATCTCTGCCCACCAGAGGATCTAAAGAGCCCATTCGAGTCGAGTCGGATTCAGATCACTTTCCTGACATCCTCCCTCTGGAGTACCACCTGAGACTTCTCTGGTGGTCTAGTGGTTGCAAATTCACCTGCCAATGCAGGGGACATGGGTTCAATCCCTGGTCCAAGAAGATCCCACATGCCAAGGGGCAGCTAAACCCGGGCACCACAACTACTGAGCCCAAGCACAGCCAGAAATATTTTTGAAAAAAAGAGTACAACCTGTGTCAGCCCCAAGGTGCTCCATCCACTCATCCCCGTGACCCAAACCCCCATGACTTGCTGTCAGTGCTGTTGCCTATTCTAGCCATCACTGTCATGTCACCTTCCATGTGCTTCTGGGAGTTTTTGAACACTAGACTCTAAACAAAGTTCCTTCCTTCACCCCCTCTGGCCTCATCACCTCAGCTCTCTGTCCACTCAGTTGCTGCCACCCCAGCCATCCTGCTGATTCTTTAACTTATCAGACACACGTGCACCTGGGGTCTTGGCACATGCTGCTTCCTCCATCTGGAACATACTCTCAGGGTCATCCATGTGGCTCCCTCAATCCCTTCCTTTAGGTCTTCATCCACATGCCTGCCAGCCAGTGAGACCTTCCCAACCACGCTCCTCCCCGGACCACGCCAGCCACCCACCCCTGTGTGTCCTCCTTCCACACAGATGATCCTTGGAGCTTTCATCCATATCTGTAACAGCAGCTGCCCCCTGTCTGTTCTCTGCCTGCCTCCCCCATTGAAACACCAGCTCTGTGCAGGCAGGGATTTTGATATTTGTTTGTCCACTGTCACAGCCCAGTACCTGTAACAGGGCTTACATATCCACCGTAAAGGAGGCTGAGCGCCAAAGAATTGATGCTTTCAAACTGTGGTGTTGGAGAATACTCTTGAGAGTCCTTTGGACAGCAAGGAGATCAAACAAGTCAGTCCTGAAGGAAATCAACCCTGAGTGTCCATTGGAAGGAGTGATGCTGAAACTGAAGCTCCAATACTTTGGCTACCTTATGTGAAGAGCCAACTCACTGGAAAAGACCCTAATTCTGGGAAAGATTGAAGGCAGGAGGAGAAGGGGACAACAGAGGATGAGATGGTTGGATGGCATCACCGACTCCATGGACATGACTTCGAGCAAACTCTGGGAGATAGTGGAGGATACAGGAGCCTGTTGTGCTGCAGTCCATGGGATCACAAAGAGTCAGACATGATTTAGTGAGTGAACAACATTAAATACACATTGAAATATTTCCTGAGTGTCCCCTGCACACTGGATACCACCCAAGACACTGGATGTTTTTGCAAAAGTCTATTCAGTGATTAGGCATTCACTCTACTTTAAGGAACTCACTTCATGGCAAATAGAAGGAGAAAAGGTGAAAACTGACAGATTTTACTTTCTTGAGCTCTAAAATCACTGCATATGGTGACTTCAGCCATGAAATTCAAAGACACTTGCTCCCTGGAAGGAAGGCTGTGACAACCTCAGTTCAGTTCAGTTCAGTTCAGTTCAGGTGCTCAGTCATGTCTGACTCTTTGCCACCCCATGGACTGCAGCACGCCAGGCCTCCCTGTCCATCACCAACTCCCAGAGTTTACTCAAACTCATGTCCATTGAGTCAGTGATGCCATCCAACCATCTCCTCCTGTCTTGTCCCCTTCTCCTCCCTCCTTCAATCTTTCCTAGCATCAGGGTCTTTTCAAATGAGTCAATTCTTTGCATCAGGCAGCCAAAGTATTGGAGTTTCAGCTTCAACATCAGTCCTTCCAGTGAACACCCAGGACTGATCTCCTTTAGGATGGACTGGTTGGATCTCCTTGCAGTCCAAGGGACTCTCAAGAGTCTTCTCCAACACCACAGTTCAAAAGCATCAATTCTTCGGTGCTCAGCTTTCTTTGTAGTCCAACTCTCACATCCATACATGACTACTGGAAAAACCATAGCCTTGACTAGACGGACCTTTGTTGGCAAAGTAATGTCTCTGCTTTTTAATATGCTGTCTAGGCTGGTCATAATTTTCCTGCCAAGGAGTAAGCGTCTTTTAATTTCATGGCTGCAGTCACCATCTGCAGTGATTTTGGAGCCCCCAAAAATAAAGTCTACCACTGTTTCCCCATCTATTTGCCATGAAGTGATGGGACCGGATGCCATGATCTTAGTTTTATGAATGTTGAGCTTTAAGCCAACTTTTTCACTCTCCTCTTTCACTTTTGTCAAGAGGTTCTTTAGTTCTTCTTCACTTTTCGCCTTAAGGGTGGTGTCATCTGCATATCTGAGGTTATTGATATTTCTCCTGGCAATTTTGATTCCAGCTTGTGCTTCATGACAACCTAGACAGTATGTTAAAAAGCAGAGACATCACTTGCCAACAAAATTCTGTATAGTCAAAGCTATGGTTTTTCCAGTAGTCATGTACACATGTGAGAGTTGGATGTAAAGAAGACTGAGTGCTGAAGAATTGATGCTTTTGAACTGGGGAGCTGGAGAAGACTCTTGAGAGTCCATTGGATAGCAGGGAGATAAAACCAGTCAGTTCTAAAGGAAATCAACCTGAATATGCATTGAAAGGGCTGATCCTAAAGCTGAAGCTCCCACACTTTGGCTACCTGATGTGAAGAACCGATTCACTGGAAAAGACTCTAATGCTGGGAAAGATTGAGGCAAAAGGAGAAGGGGGCGGCAGAGGATGAGATGGTTGTATGGGATCACCAACTCAATGGACATGAGTTTGAGCAAACTCTGGGAGACTGGAGGATAGAGGAGCCTGGCGTGCTGCGGTCCATGGGGTCGCAAAGAGTCAGACAGGACTTGGCAACTAAACAACAACAGCAAAGGAACTCAATAGTTCTAGAAGCTGAAAGAAGCTTCCTGATTCCTCAAAGAGATTGGAAGAGTTGGACAAATAGTTTGCCTCTCTTCCTCACTGCCCCCTTGATTCTGTATATTCTGCTTTTCCAACAGACACAGGAAAGGGGAGGTCATTCCAGAGAAAAGGCAGAACCTTCGATGATTTAGGAACACAGGTGTTCGCTCTGCCGGGGCCAACCGGGTCTGCTTTTTACAAGCTCCTGAGGAGGAAATGCATCTGACGTGTTGTCACCTCCCTGGTTGTTAACAGAGCCCTGGGACTGGCGGGGCAGTGGGTGAGGCAGCCACAGGCAGGCGGACGGCCGTTACACAAGCTTTCCAGAAAGATCGCGGGAGCTGATGCCCCAGCCACAGGAGAGGGACGGAGCCTGCAGCCAGCAGCCGGGCTGGAAAGTCTGTGTAAAGGACACCTGGAGGAAACGGGGCCTCCACCCCTCTCCGCCCCCCTGGAACCCTGCCTTTCTCACCCACTCCCCACCCAAGCGGTTCACAGCCCCGGAGGCTCACCACGTCTCGATCATTTGAAAGCTCACTGGTTTCTCCCGACACATCAGAAACTTTTTTTTCTTCCCTCCTTTTTGAAAAGCCTTTTTGTGAGGTTGGGAGTGACCCAAAAGTAACCTCTCTATTCCTGTCTGAAGGGAAAATATTTCCAGATCAGAGGAGCAGTCTGCAGTGCTAAGCCCGGGCATATATGAATACTCGATTATGCCTCTTAAGTCCAGAGTCAGTCACAGTTTCAGAAACGAGCCATAAGCAGAGCAAAGGCGTCGTGAATCAAGAGGTTTATTATTTTCCCCTATGAAGTATTTTGAAACTGAAGTTTCCACATTTTTAAGGGTTTGATGTCATAAATTCCCATGTAGGACTGCATTTTGAAAAACAGGGTTATTGTATGTGTGTCCGAATGTGAGAGGTTTAGTACATAACTTAGAACCAGGAATTTGAGATGCACAGGCAGGCCAGGCCACTGGGCATTTGCTGTCATGAGTTCATGTGATGGTAAGACTGTTCCGGAACCGTCTGGAAGTTAAATGTTAGTCTTCTGAAAAGAAGTGGGACCTCCCAGCCCAGCTGTTGTTATGGCAAGTGCAATGTAAGCAGGTTTCTATTTAAAACGCTCACACCTGGTAGTTGACTATTTCTTGTTTTCCAAAGGGTACCCTCTCTCCCCCAAATTTTCTTTTCCACCTTCCCTTTTCCATGCTAGTCTGGCTTAACCCAACCTTCTGGGTTTAACTCAACCCAAAGGCATGAAGAGGAGGACATTTTTAAAAGGAGTTGGAAAGTTGTGGTCTTGTGCTGCCAGAACTGGGCTCAGATGGAGACAAGACAGCCCTGGAGACAGTGATGGGGGTGAGGGATGGAGAGGCACGGGAGACTGGAAGAAAGGTTTCCCTGGCTTCGTGTGAAAGAGTTAAAGGCAGATACTCAGTACTTATGCCTTCACAGCCTGTCTAGTAGGCCCTTGGGTGCCCCCCTGGGATCCAGGGCACCTCATCTAAATAAACTCCAGATCCGTGGACAGTCAGTTGCCTGTATGAGGGTCAGGGAGCAGGGGACACTCAAGAGAGGAAGAAGGAGAATCTAGAAGGGGAGTGAGTGGGGCTGGAAATAGAGGGATCTGCAGCCCAGGCAGAGCCTGTGGATAAGCAGGGTATTAGGAGTCTGCCTTATCACTTAGATCCCAAATCTTCCTCACGTTCATTAGTGAAAAGCGTTAAGGCTTAGATACTCAAGGACCAGGGGGGTTAAGGCTGTGGATTTTGTTCTTATATTTTCTCAGCTGTGTAAGACTTCTCACTTCTGATCATCAGAGGGTCCTCCTCCCTCCTCCATCCACCCTTCTCCATCCTCCCTCTTCCATCGTCCTTCATCCTGTCCCTCTTCCCACCTTCATCCACCCTCATCCATCCTCCTCCATCTTTCCTCCATCCTCCTCTCTCCTCCCTCCTCCCTCTTCCATCCTCCTTCATCTTCTACTTCCTCCATCCTCCTCCATCTTCCATCCTTCCTTCTCCATTCTCCTTTCCCTCCTCCCTCTTCCATCCTCCTCCATCCTCTCCCTCCTCCCTCTCCCTCCTCCATCTTCCCTCCTCCATCTTCCTCTCCCTCTTCTTCCTCTTCCCCTTCCTCCTCCTGGACATAACCAGTCTCAGAGGGACAGGAACAGCTTGGAGTGACACTGGTGGGGATCTAGGTGTCCTGGAGCTGGGCCTGTGGTGGCCAGCCTCAGAACAAGGCAGCGCTTGTATACACAGAGGCTTTTCCAGGCGGTCTCACAGATACAGGGACGCAAGACTAAGAGGAACAGAGAAATTCCAGAGATTTTTCACGTGCAAGCAGATATTTCCTCTGAGAGCTTGTAGACTAAATAATACTCCTCGTGTCTGAGGGATGGTGCGTACTGCTGACCTGGCAATGTTCTCTGCACTCAGAGCAGGCACCAGGAGCCCCACAGCGGGCTGGAGGGAGGTGGAAGCAGAGCGAGGTGAGGCAGCCTGAATAAATGTCTTTATGGAAGAATATTGGGGGTGTTCTCCCACCGCCAAACACGACATCCATCTCAAATATGGAGGAAGAACTTGTTGGCAGGCCTTGGGAATGCAATGGGTTAGGCTTCTAAAAATAAATATATCCAGGCTTCTCTATTCACCATTTTCAAACACATACATATACTTTATTTCATTTTTAAAATTTTTGGCTGTGCTGGGTCTTCATTTGCTGCTCCGGTTTTTCTCTAGTTGCAGCGAGCAGGGGCTACTCTCTAGTTGCGGTTCGTGGGCTTCTCTTTGCAGTGGCTTCTCTTGCTGCAGAGAACAAGCTCCAGGGCTCATGGACTTCAGTAGTTGCAGCACATGGGCACAGTAGTTGCAGTCCCTGGGCTCCAGAGCACAGCCTCAGTAGTGGTGGCACACGCACTTAGTTGCTCCACTGTATGTGGGATCTTCCAGGACCAGGGATCAAACTTGTGTCTCCTGCATTGGCAGGTGAATTCTTTACCACTGAGCCACCAGGGAAGCCCTGTCCTAGAGTTTGATAGACATTTTCATGCCTTGAGTCCATCCCTATCATTAATCCAAAGAAGACAACTGTACTATTAAAACCAACTGCTAGCCTAGTACCCTCAGCGAATACAAATAGAATAAGATGTTAAAAAATGATTCTGTTTCAACTCTGGTGAAGGTCCTGAGGCAGAGAACAAACCAGTAGGTACCAACTACTCCTATGTTCCAAGGAGGCGCTAGACCACGTCTGCATGGCCCGCGAAGAGCTGTGACCTCCCACAGACCGGAGGTGGCAAGGCTGACAGGGAGAGAGAGGAAATTAGATGGATTCTGTTTTCTTTATTGGAATATCAATAACACTGGATTACAATGTTGCATTAGTTTCTGCTGTACAAGAACGTGAATCAGCTGTCTGTATATACACACCCCCTGCCTCTGGGGTCTCCCTCCCACCCCAGCCCACCCCTCCAGGTCATCACAGAACACCGAGCTGAGCTCCCTGTGCTATATAGCAGGCTCCCACTAGCTAGCGTTTTTCACATGGTAGGCAATGTATGTCAATCCTAGTGTCCCAGTTTGTCCCACCCTCTCCTTCCCCTGACCCCCAACTGTGTCCACATGTCCATTCTCTACAGCTGCATCAAAATTAGAAGACTTCTTTAAAGAGAGATGTTGGATGCTATGCCCCCTCCCTCATGGATGGGAGGAGGGGGCCTAGTAAAGAGGACTTCGAGGATGCCATTCACAGGATTGACAGACATACCCAGGAGCTTGGGGTTAGTCACATACTGGAGAAATCTTAATGGCAAGAAGCCCTAAAGTCATTACAAGGAGAGCTGGCTGCACAATTAGGGACAGAGTTCCACCTTCTACCTTTCCCATGGACCAGATATGGGCCGTGAGAAAGAGCTGGCCCCAGACAGCTGCCCCGAGAGGGGGCTGAGTCACGAAGCTAAAACCCCAGCTGGGTGAGCCTCCATCCCCCTCAAGGGAACCACAGGTGAGCTGTCCCCCAGCTCCTGGGAGCCTCTGAGGGACCCCAAAGCCCCTCACAGCTTTAAATGTCTGCCATGGCCAAAGGAAACAATGGCTGATGACATGGGTGCCCCCACCCACTTCACACTGGAGGACCCTAGTGGGAGGGAGGAGAGTAGACAGACAAGGTGGAGAAAGCAAGTGTGGGGGTCCATTCCATGTGTCGTTTGACCAGGCGCAGGGGACTGGTACTGAGCCAAACGTGTGCGTCTGTGGACGAGCTTAGCGTTTGAGCCCACAGACAGAATGAAACCAAAGGCTCTCTCCCCACCCCCGCACCCTGTGGGTGGGCCTCTCCAATCCACTGAAGGGCTGAGTAGGAAAGAAAGCTCTGTCTCTGCCCTACTGTCTTCAAACTGGGACATTGTCTGCTTTCTGCTTCAGACTCTCGCTGCCACTGGAATGCACGCCTTCGTCTCTCCCAAGAAAGAAGTGAGGTCATTCAGTCATGTCCAGCTCTTTGGGATCCCATGGACTATAGCCTGCCAAGCTCCTACATCCATGGGATTTTCCAGACAAGAAGACGGGAGTGGGTTGCCATTTCCTTTTCAGGGAATCTTCCCAACCCAGGGATCAAACCCAGGTCTCCCACATTGCGGGTAGACTCCTTACAGTCTGAGCCACCCAGGGAAGTTCATCTCTCCCAGGTCTCCAGCTTACCGTCTCCAGATCTTGAACACCTTCACCTGCATGATCCTTGAAGCCCAATTCTTGAGTAAAAACATACCTCTATCTCCTAACCGTTCTCTGGAGATCCCAGCTGAAAACACAGAGGGGACTTCAAGAAGGGGACTTCCCCGCTGGTCCAGTGGTTAAGAATCTGCCTTTCAATGCAGGGGACACAGGTTCCATCCCTGGTTGCATGCCTTGGGGCAACTAAGCCCGAACACCACATCTAGAAAGAAGCCTGCGTGCTGCAAGGAAGATCCCACATGCTGCAACTAAGACTTGATGCCACCAAAAATAAAAATAAATATTAAAAAAAAAAAGTAGTAGAAGAAGAAAGGCACATCTACCGCAGGGTCCTGGCTGGGTGCAGCCAGAGCTAGGGGTGGGGGGCAAGAAATTGAACCTCTGCCCATCTGCCTTGTGGAGAGACCCTGTAGACTTGAACTGACCAGAGAATTTTCTACCACCCAATGGCTGCTCAAAGGTCAAGAGCTGCCGAGAGTGCCCTGGTTGGGGGTGGGGGGGAGGGATGATACTAGAGAGAAACCAGCCCCCCAGGTGTGTGGGATGGGTCCTGGAGAGTAAAGAAGAGGCTCCACTCTGCTGTACCCACAAACCAGGCAGTTTCACAAACAGGGTGCGTGATGCCTGCAGTGGGCTTGTGTTTGCAGGAGGAACCGGAACATACCCCAGGCCCCTTCTCTCAAACACTAACCTCCTTTTTGCCTCCTTGGCAATCTGTGCAGGTTTTAGAGCACAATACCGTGTGGAATGGAGGTCTTTTGTTTGTTAAATGTAAAAAGGAGCTTTGAGGAGCGTAGAGTTACATGACTCCGTTTGAAATGTGCTTGAAAAGCAACTCCTTTCAAAGCCATATCATTTCCCATCCTGCAGGAATCCCACTGGAATGGGGAGGGTTGCCTCAAATTGAGTTCCAAGCTGTGTCTCAGCCGGTGAGAGACGCGGCAGACAGTGTGTTGAAAACCACCAGACCAGGAGTAGCTGATGTTTATCTGTCTCTGCCGGATTCCCAGGAATATTTTGGGGGTTTCCAAGCCCATGTGAGAAGTGTTGTCAGCCTGCGGCTGGAGATGCAAAAAGTGCGAGATTGGGCGATTTCTGCATCTTCACTCCCACCGCCCTCATCTCTTTTGGTGTTCGGTCCCCTCAAGTCCTCTCAGCCGCTGTGCCAAGGCAGGCTGGATCCAACAGGATATTTATAGACTGGGCAGCTAGTGGGAGCAGATGGCTTCTGATATGGGGAAAGGGAGCTATTTATACCAGGAGTTGGATGAAAATGAGTCAGAGGGCAGGCTGCAGCCATAGTTGGTGTTCCTTGTCCTACTGTTGCTGGAGAAAGTTCTCGGGATCTCTCAGCCTCGCTGTCCAGAGAATTCAATGCTGATAGAGCACCAGGTGCCATGTGGGCCCTGAGATGAGTAAGACTGGTCCCTCTCCTCTTTACCGTCCAAGAGGGGAGACCCTATGAAAATGGATCATGATAATGTAGTCCATCTCGGCCCGCTGAGAGCATCATGAGAACACAGACACCAACATGGTGGAGGCTGTTGGGCCCTGGGGAATGAGGAGGGGTTGGGGAGAGAGGAAGGAGTGGTCAGGAAGGACCACCAGCCATGACCTGGCTCAAAAAGATAAACAGGAAAGGCCCAGAGAAGAAGAAATAGAATCTGGTGTGTGGAGGTTTGTAGCCTGACCTGAGGCATCCTGGGAATATGCAGGAATCAGCCATGAACTGAGGGATGAGGGGCTTCCTGAGGGATTTCAGAGGAGGAGGCTGAATAGGTGAGCTGGGGCAGAGCCTGAAGGGATCATCGCCCACACTGGGGAACATGTGCTAATGCTGACATCACTTCCAGGCAGGAGGATCTGGCAAAGCTTTCTAAGCAAGGAAGCGAGCATTATTCCAGGGAGCAATGGAAACTGTGGACCGATCAGCTGGTTCCTCCTGTGTCTCCTTTGGAACTGTGCCTGCCACACAGTCGGTGCAGCATAAATGTCTGTTGAAAGCGCAGACTCACCGAACTCTTAACATTAACACCTCCCTGTCTGGAGGTGGCGTGTAGACCATCCACAAGATGAGTCTAGGCAGGCTTGTTGAGTGCCCAATGGGGCTGCAGGCACCGTCCCCTCCAGCCCCTTAGGCAGATCCAAGCCTCCCTGAGATTGCTTCCCATCACACTTCTCTGCCCCACAGTCCAGTCTGCCCTGCCCCTGCTCTGATTCTGCTTGTCGCTTTCTCTCCAGCTTGGCATCAACTCTGGCACGGGTGTGACCTCATGCCTTCTGTATGAAAACCAAGTAAGGGTAAAATAATGTCAAAAGACATTTCTGCATTCTTGCTGAAGGTTTGGGGAGTTGAAGCAAGTTTACGAATGTTAATAGCATAATATGAGCCTTCTGCTTGTTCTTAAACATCCATCAACTGTCTCTTCCTTCATACCCCCACCTCTTGCTTCTCTCTCTCCCTCCAGGCTTCTCCCCTTCTCTCTCCCCCCCCAGATACCTGTTCTTTGACTATGCAGAAGAGTTTAAAGTGGTTGGGGTTTGGTTTGGTTTCCTGTCTCCTTTTCTGTGGTTTTCACCTTTCACCCCTTCATGGGGTATTTTCCTAAACAAAGACCTTTTGTTCCCTGAGGAGAATGCTGGTCTCGTAGGTAAGAAGGTCATTTTTCCCACATTACAGCTTTATGGAGAAGCTGTGGGATGCACTTAATACCTGGCACCACATGGGGACAAGAAAAATCAGTACTTCCAATAGGCAAATATCGGAAAAGAACAAAGATTCTTTGCTTGATCAAACTTTTTCAGATTTCTGACCTTTCTAGGCCCATCTATGCCCTTCCTTGCAAAATCCAGTTTTAGCAAGAAGTCTCCACCCTCGAAATCCGATCAGTTTCTCATCCCCCCCACCGGTCCCCAGGGGCTGTCTGCCCACCCTGTCCTGCCTTTAGCAAAATTCCGGTGAGGTTGGTTTAGCTCACCCCTGATGTTTCCTCTTAGGAATTTTCCATCCACCAACCCCACCCACCCCTGGTCTCTGGCTGTAAACCCCCACGTGCCCACCCTGTATTCAGAGTTGAGATCATTCTCCCACTGCAAGATCCCACTGCAGGGGTCCCTGTTTGAGTAAAAGTCTGCTTTCCTGTCTTCAAAATTGTCATTACAGACTTCCCTGTTGGTCTAAGACCCCACGCTTCCAATGCAAGGAGCCCGGGTTCCATCCTTGGTCCGGGAACTAGACCCCACATGCCCCAACTAAGAGTTCGCATGCCACAGCTAAAAGATCCTGTGTGCCCCAACTAAGACCCGACACAACCAGATAAATTAAAAAAAAAAAAAAATTTTTTTTTTTAATGTCATTGAATAGTTTTTTCTTTAGCAGGAGACAAGACAACCTAGAGCACGTCAACTTAGTATTTAATCGCATGCTCCACGGGTGGCCACCCTATGTAAAGTGTAGAAAGCAGAGGTGGAATAGGCCTGTGGGCTGGGAGCAGACAGAAGAGGAAAAGCGCTCTTCCCCATGACCTTGTAAGGGAAGAATGTACAGTCCAGGACAACTGATGGAGGGAAGAGGAACGGCTCACGGGGTCAACTCTGGGGATGAGGAAGATTGAGGAAGGGAGATGACGAAACAGGGAAGATGAAAGAGAAGCTGTTTGGGGAAAGGAGAAAGTATAAGTTTTACACGTATGAGAGACAGAAGTCAAAAGGCACCCCCCAGGCTGAGACCATTTTCTGAGCTGTGACATCAAGGCCAGAGCTGAAGGATGCTCTGGACCAGCAGGTCTGGGCTGTGCTCCTAAGGGAGCATCTCCAGGGGCATCGCCTGGTCCTCAGCCCCCAGGGGTGATAAATTCTCAGTGTGCCTTGTCTCTGTAGAGGGATTATGAACTTGCTGAAAGTTCTGGTAGGTTCCTGACCCTTCAGTGTTTGACTCAAACTTGGTTTCTTCTTGGAATGCTTCAGAGGTTTTCAATGCAAATCCAGACTTTCTCCCTCACCTGCATATTTCTGTCCCATACCCATTTGGTCACAGGTTAGTAGAGGAAGCTGGGAAACTTCCAAGTTGGATGCCACCGGCTTAGCCACTCTGAGCAGCGCCCCCAACCCACTGCCATTCAAGGTAATGAGGCCAGTTTGGAGGTGCCATGGGGAGATGTGCTAGGATAAGCATGCAAGAGACATGCAATGCAAGTAAATGTCTTGGTGAAAAGCCAATGCCAAGTCCCACCAGAGGTAGACACAGGACCTAAGGGAGAGGAGGGAAGGTGGGAGAGAGGCCCCAGGTCTGCAGGGCACACTGGGGCCTGACAACAGATGAGCGGGGAAATGCAAAAATACCAGGGAAAATGTGACAAGTGTTTCATAAAGCAAACTGTATTTCATTTAAAGGGCATCCAGGGATTTCCCTGGTGGTCCAGTGGTTAAGACTTCGAGTTTCCACTGCAGGGGGCATGGGTTCGATCCCAGATTGGGGAACTAAGATCCTACAAGCCACACCACGAAGCCAAAAATGAATAAATAAAAAACATACACTGGTCATTCATTCTGAGAGTAAACAATTTCCTGGGAAGAGCTTTCTTTTTAAAAAATGATCAGAATAGGGATTTCCCTGGTGATCCGATGGTTAAGACTCCATACTTTCACTGCCGAGGGCTCGAATTCAATACCTGGTTGGGGAATTAAGATCCCATTCGCCTCACAAAGTGAAAGTGTTACTCGTTCAGTCGTGTCCGACTCTTTGTGACCTGATGGACTGTAGCCCACCAGGCTCCTCTGTCCACGGAATTCTCCAGGCAAGGTTGCTGGAGTGGTTGCCATTCCCCTCCCCAGGGGATCTTCCCAACCCAGGGATCGATCCTGAGTCTCCTGCATTGCAGGCAGATTCTTTACTGTCTGAGCCACTAGGGAAGCCCTGTGCCTTGCAACAGGGCTAAATTTAAAAGAAGGAGAAGAATAGTATGTGGCTGTTGCCCTTCAAGTTCTTATTTGGCAAACATGAGAAGTGGTTCCATTTAAAAAGGAAACCATGGGAAGCCATGAACTGGAGAGCACCTCTCCATCACCCAGTTTGGCAGCAGCACCTGCAGAGCCAGGCCCTCTGCAGGAGAGCTCCAGAAGGATGGCCTGTGGGAGAAACAAGTTTTTCTGATGTCTTTCTGAGAGCCTTCACCCCTACAACAACCACCACATGAATTCTCTGTTGGAAAAATGTCCCAGGACAGGCTCTTCCCTGGTGGTCCAGTGGTTAAGACTCTATGCTTTCACTGCAGGAGGTGCGGGTTTGATCCCTTGTCGGGGTACTAAGATGGTGCATGCTGGACAGCATGGCCCCAAAATAATTTCTTTTAAAAATTATTTTTCAAGCTTGTGGGGCCTCCCTGGCCCCAGGCAGTAAAGAATCCACCTGCCAATGTAGGAGACACGGGTTCAATCCCTGATCTGGGAAGATCCCACATGGCTCAGAGAAACTAAGCCAGAGCACCACAACTACTGAGCCTGTGCTCTAGAGGCCAGGAACCTCAACTACTAAAGCCTGCATGTGCTCCACAACAAGAAAAGTCACCACAATGAGAAGGTCCTGTACCGAAACTAGAGAGTAGTCCCTTCTCACTGCAACTAGGGAAAGCCCACATGCAGCAACAAAGGCCCAGCATAGCCAAAAATACATTTTGAAAATTATTTTTTTAAAAAAGTTCCAGGGCAAAATCTTGCTCAAACTAGGCTGAGGGACATGGCATGCCTCCCAGCCAGGGTACTGGTGGCCAGAACACAGACCCCAGGGGACCAAGGCAAGCTGACCTGTAGAGGTCCTGGACAAAACTAGAGCCTCTTTTCCCATCCAGGGCCCCCAGCGATCCCAGGAGAGGCGTGGAGGGGCTCTGCAATTAAAGTATCTAGATTGTGAGGCCTGCTGGGCAGCCCTCCCCAGCGATCCAGGCTCGCTGGAGCCCGTGGGCACCGGGCCAGGGGGGAAAGTCACCTTTATTATCAGTGACACGGAGCCTAGTAAGGCCAGAAACCCCCATGGGTGGAAGAGGCACAGCGAGACTGGCCACCTGGGGAAACAGAGCAGCACAGATCCCCAGACCAAGAACAGAGACAGCTCTAAGAACCTTCTGCATCCTGAGTGCAAACTGCACCAATGGGCAAAATTGGGGCAGGGACTCCCCCAGATTGCATCCCTGTGACTTTTACACACACATACACACCACAGTGAGGCACGACGCCTCCCCTTGCTCCCCTTGTGGGAGAGTTAAGATCCGTCTCCAAGGACTCCTGGGCTGGACTCCCCCAGGTAGTGTTCTGAGAAGCTTTTCACTCAACCATGGACAGTGAGAGCTGTGCTGATGGAAGGTCTGTCCTTGGACCCCCTGTTCAGCCCATGTGGCAGAGGACAGTGGTCCAATCCCTGTGTGGCTGAGGGCTTCCGTCCTGTTCTCCTTTCAATGACCAGCAGCACCAAGAAAGAGTCTTGGTGCATTTTCTTGGCGTAGTACAGCTGCACCCAAGATTAACAGGTGTGTAAACAGGCTCTTTTTAGAGAAAGGATCCACTTTTTCAGATGGACTTTTTTTTTTTTTTAATCTCTATGCCACGAAAGATCCCAGATGGGGTGGATGCTGTCCTTGGAAAAGGAGGAAATTATTTTTGAGTCATAAAATGGAATAGGAATCAAGAAGGAAACTCTTGCTTGCCGTCTGTGGTTCAGTACAAAAGCTGGTCATTTGATCAAAGAGCCTTTGTCAGGTCAGCTGAGTTTTCACTCCTAAAACCATCAAGCTGCCCAACAGGCAACGTGATGCCTCTGAGTCATTTGCAAAGCCATGATTGTGAGACTCTAGAAAGCGCCCACCTCCTTTACCTGAGCCTCTGAAATCTGAAAGCGAGACTGGGGGAGCAATAAAGGAGTGTGGCGCCCTCTGGTGAGAGCGGATCAAAACATCCCTCCTGAGCGCCCAGAGTGGGGCGTCCAGGGCAGTGGACTTGAACCTCCATCTCCAGTTACCCAACAACATCTTCTCACCTTTGTGCAAAACCCAAGATGACTAGCTTTACACACGGTCCTTCAGAGTCTGCGTCCTCAGAGTGAAGCTGACGTGGTTCAATCTGGGAAAACCTAATTAAGACGTTAGCCAAGCAGGGAGGGAGGTGTTTATCCCAGGGAAGATGCAGAGACCATTGAAGGGCTGAGATCATGGAAAGCCAGATGGGACCAGAGGGGTCCAGGCTCCTGGTCCCAAATGCAGACCACAGGACCCAGGGAAAGGAGCCATGGCCAGTCAGCCGTCACTGCCGGGGCCTCAGGGTTCTCCATGGTGAGGAGGGACCAGACAGATACCAGGAAGCCTCCAAGTTGAACCAAGCATCTCTGTCCATCTGGGATAAAAGCACTTGTCAGCTTTGATTACAGAAATTCCCAGGGAAGATTCAAAACAAAGGCTATATGCTTGTAAAAAGCCCTGGTCTCTGAATAGCCCAGCACTAGGACTCATCTTCTGGGTCAAAAGGAAAAGTCTGTGAAAGGGCAAGGAAGATGAATTTCATGCTTTCCAGGCCCCAGCTTGAAGCCTAGAGGAAGCTGTAGGCGGATGCAGGCCTGACACTGCAAGAATCTCTCCAGGCTCAGATTTACACTTGTGACGTTTCCAGGTCCCACATCAAGATACCATGGGTGGGTGATTTGATTTCTGTAAATCACGTATGTGACTGTGCAGGGTTAATCAGGGGCTCTGGGCGTGAACCCCAAGGAACTGGGGAGGAAACATGAATTTCTCTCTCTGCTATATGTGCTATTTGGGAGCCTAGTTCCTTCCATGCATTCTGTTATTCCTTGGAGGGATCGGCCATGGACTCGGAATCAGACAAGAGGGACTTCATTGCAGGCTGACACCGGGAGGAGGCAGGTGGCCACCTCCTGCAGAGGGTATGAAGGTCCCTGAGGCTGGGCTCTTGGAAGGCTCAGCAGGGACCCTGAGAAAGAAACTCAGAAGATCCCTATATGACATCATGGGCCCCCCTAGAGAAGAGCTGAAGCTTGCATACACTCTCTGGCCTTAACACGTCAAATTACAGATAGATTTTTTTTTTTTTTCCTGGAAGTACAAGAATACCAATGAGCAAACCTGAAAATGTCTTTGTGTTTTCAGCAGGAAAGTAAGAGCTTTCTTAGGTTCAGCATCTTGGCAGCAGTATTGAGGGAAGGGGTCTGACCTCCAAGGAGGAATGTGGGTGTGGGGAGGACTCCACAGTCCTTCCCTCCCTCTAATGGGTCCATCCGTTCTTTATCTTTGTGATGCTGACAATGCTTACCCCATTCACATTTTTTTTTCCTTAGTTCCCCGACTAAGGATTGAACTGGCACCCCCTGCACTGGAAGCATGGAATCTTAACCACTGGACCACCTGGGAAGTCCCACTTTTTTCTTACTCTTCCCTTTATAACATACCCATTTTTTTTCTGAGATATAATTCACATACAATACAATTCATCCTTTTAAAATTATATGATGCCGTGGTTTTTAGTATATTCAGAATTGTGTAACCATCACTACAATCCATCTCAAAATACTTTTATCACCCCAAAAAAGAAATGTTGTGCTCTGTAGCCATCATTCCTTTAATCTTACCCTCCCCTCCAGCCCTAGGCAGCCACTAATCAACTCTCTGTGTCTATGAATTTGCCTATTTTGGACATTTCATAAATAATGGAACCACACAATACACTGTCCACTGTCTTTTGTATCTAGCTTCTTTACTTAACATAGTGTTTCAAAGTTCATCCATGTTGTAGCATACATCGTTACTTCATGTATGAATAATTTTCCGTTGCATAGTTATACCTCATTTTATTTATCCATTCACCAATTGATGACTGGGTTGTTTTCACTTTTTGGCTATTATGAGTAATGCTGCTATGAACATTTGTGAACACGATTATGTTTATACACAGGTTTTCATTTCTTTTGAGTAGATACCAAAGTAGATGCCATTGCTGGATCATATGGATAAGATGGTTGGATAGCCTCACTGACTCAATAGACATGAATTTGAGTAAACTCCAGAAAATAGGAAAGGACAGGGAAGCCTGGCAAGCTGCAGTCCATGGGATCACAAAGAGTCGGACACGACTGAGTGACTGAATACACACACACATGGAAATTCTATCTTTAATCTTGCCAGGAATTGCCAGGCTGCTTCTACCCTTTTCGTCTAAGAATTGGTTGGTCATGTTTGGCAAAACAATAACAGTATCACTGGATCTTTCCAGAAAGATTCTAAATAAGAACGAGGATTAAATTCCAATTTTAGCTAAGAAAGTTGGCTAACTGGTTACTTTGGTTAGATGAAATTCAAAATAACACTTTAAAAATCCCATTTTTAAAAACTTATGTTGAAAAAAAAAAAAAAAAACTTATGTTGAGAAATATGCTAATTCAATTTCGCATCTTATAATTGCATCTGTTAGAGAAGGGTGCAAGGAGGATCATCTGACTTTCCTTGGAGGTTAGGCTGCACATCTTCAAGGATCGCTTATCCATTCACTAACATTTTTTTAAAAATTAAGTATAGTTGATCTACAGCTTCCCTGATGTCCCAGTAGTAAAGAATCTGCCTGCCAATGCAGGAGGTGTGGGTTCAATCCCCGGGTCAGGAAGATTCCCTGGAGTAGGAAATGGCAACCCACTCCAGTATTCTTGCCTGGAAAATCCCATGGACAGAGGAGCCTGGCAGGCTGCAGTCCATGGGGTCACAAGAGTCAGACACAAATGAGTGACTAAACAACATAGTTGGTCTACAATATTGTGTTAGTTTCAGGTATACAACAAAATGATTCTGTTACACATCACACACACACACACGCACATATATGTATTCAGATTCTTTTCCACTTTAGGTTATTAAAAGATATTATAGTTCCCCGTGCTATACTATAGATTCTTACGTATTTATCTATTTTATATATAGTGTGTGTATCTGTTAATCCCAAACACCCAATTTATTCTCCTCTGGCCTCCCCCCTCACCAACACTAATTAAGGGCCAATTGCAGGTCAGGCCTGGGGGCTGGGACTCCAGATCCACAGGTGAACAAAATAGATAGTCTTTCCCCTCCTGGCTAAGTCATAGTATCAGAGAGAGTCAGACAAAACAGACAAAATTACTGCTTTGCAGGTAACTGAAGGGCTGAGAGAAAATTACAAAGTTGTTGGGTGGCTGGGGGTGGGGGCTACTGCAGACAGGATGGTCAGGGAATCTCTCTGAGGAAGTAGATGAGTTTTGCTGTCATAACAAGTTACCACACATTCAACAGTTCAAAACAACACCCATTTATTGGCTCTCAGTTCTGTAGGTCAGAAGTCTGGGTTCTATGCTCAGGGTCTCACACAGCCAAAATCAAGGTGTTGCCTGGGCTGGGGTCTCCCCTGGAAGCTCTTAGAAAGAATCCACTTGTAGGCTCACTCCAATTGTTCACAGAATTCAGTTTCTAGCAGTCACAGAACTGTCTTAATCCGTTGGAACTACTGTAACAGAATATTATAGACTGGGGACTTCCATGGTGGTCCAGTGGCTAAGACTTCACGCTTCAAATGCAGCAGGTGCAGGTTTGATCCCTAGTCATGGAACTAGATCCCACATGCCATAACTAAGACCCAGAACCGCCAAATAAATAAATACAAACATAAATATTTTAAATATATATGTGCACGTGCTCAGTTGCTTTCACTCATGTCCAACTCTTTTCAACCCCATGAGACCCTGTGGACTGTATCCCACCAGGCTCCTCTGTACATGGTATTCTCCAGGGAAGAATACTGGAGTGGTTGCCATGCCCTCCTCCAGGGGATCTTCCTGACACAGGGATCGAACCCATGTCTCTTTCATCTTCTGCATTTCAGGCAGATTTTTTACCCACTGAGCCATCTGGGAACCCTGTGAAAGTAAAAGTGAAAGTCGCTCAGTCATGTCTGACTCTTTGCAATTCTCCAGGCCAAAATACTGGAGTGGGCAGCCTTTCCCTTCTCCACGGGATTTTCCAAGCCCAGGGATCGAACCCAGGTCTCTTGCATTGCAGGCAGATTCTTTACCCGCTCAGTCACAAGGGAAGCCCAAGAATACTGGAGTGGGTAGCCTATCCCTTCTCCAGCAGATCTTCCCAACCCAGGAATCAAACCGGGGTCTCTTGCATTACAGGTGGATTCTTTACCAACTGAGCTATCAGAGAAGCCTGGGAAGCCCATAAATAGAAACTGGAAAGTCCAAGATCAAGGCACCAGCAGATTCAGTGTCTGGTGAGAGATCACTTCTGGGTTTGTAGACAGCCGTCTTCTGGTTGTATCCTCACTTGGCAGAAGCGGGCAAAGGCACTCTCCCGGGTGCCTTTTATAAAGACATTAATCCCATCCATGAGGGATTCACCCTCCTGACCTAATCACCTCCCTAAGGCCCCACCCCCAAACGCTACAACACTGGGGACTAGGTTTCAACACCTCAATTTGGGGGAATATAAACATTTAGTCTATAGCAAGGACTGAGGTTTCTTGCTTGCTCCTTGGAAGAAAAGCTATGACCAACCTAGATAGCATATTAAGGAGCAGAGACATTACTCTGCCAACAAAAGTCCATCTAGTCAAAGCTATGGTTTTTCCAGTAGTCATGTACTGATGTGAGAGTTGGACTATAAAGAAAGCTGAGCACCAAAGAACTAATGCTTTTAAACTGTGGTGTTGTTGAAGACTCTTGAGAGTCCCTCGGACTGCAAGGAGATCAAACCAGCAAATCATAAAGGAAATCAGTCCTGAATATTCATTGGAAAGATTGATGCTGAAGCTGAAACTCCAATACTTTGGCCACCTGATGTGAAGAACTGACTCACTGGAAAAGACCCTGATGCTGGGAAAGATTGAAGGCAGGAAAAAAGGGGATGACATAGAATGAGATGGTTGGATGGCATCACCGACTCAATGGACATGAGTTTGAGCAGGCTCCGGGAATTGGTGATGGACAGGGACGCCTGGCCTGCTGCAGTCCATGGGGGTCACAAAGAGTCGCACACGACAGAGCGACTGAACTGAATTGAACTGAAGGACTGAGGGGCTATATTCTGGCTGGTGTCAGCAAGGGTGGAGGGATTACTCTCAGCAACTCAAGGGCACCCACATCCCTTCTCATGTGGCCCCTCCATCTTCAAAGCAATGATTGTGTCCAGTCTTTCTCACACCCTGCGTCCCTCCACTTCTTCTGTCACTAGCTGGAGAAAGCTCTCTGCTTTTAAGGGCTTGTGTCTTCCCATCTTAAGATCAACTGTGTCATACAACATCACACAACTGCAGGAGTGATGTCTCCTCCTATTCACAGGTTCCAAGGATTAAGACATAAAATGTGTTAGTCACTCAGTCATGTCTGACTCTGCCACCCGATGGACTGTATGTAGCCTGCCAGGCTCCTCTGTTCGTGGGATTCTCCAGGCAAGAATACTGGAGTGGGTTGCCATTTCCTACTCCATGTTTTTGACCTGGGGATTAGTATATACGTTTTAATTCATTTTTATTGGAGTGTAGCTGATTTGCAATGTTGTGTTGGCGTCTGCTGTGCAGTGAAGTGAATCAGTTACACAAATACATATATCCACCCTTTTTTCAATTCTGTTTCCATATAGGTCATTACAGAGTATTGAGTAGAGTTCCCTGTGCCACACAGTAGGTTCTTAATAGTTATCTATTTACATATAGTATGTATATGTCGGTCCCAGTCTCCCAATTTACTCCTCCCCACGAATTTCACCCTTGGTAAATTTGTTTTCTACATCTATGACTCTTTCTGTTTTGTAAATAGGTTCACTTGTACCATTTTTTGTTCTTACTATTCAGTCACTAGTCATGTACAATTCTTTGCAACTCCATGGACTGTAGCCCACCAGGCCCCTCTGCCCATGGGATTTCACAGGCAAGAATACGGAGGGGGTTGCCATTTCCTTCTCCAGGTGATCTTCTGGACCCAGGGATCCAATCTGGGTCTCCTGCATTGCAGATGGATTCTTTACCGCTCAGCTACCCAGGAAGCCACTATATTTTTAGGTTCCACATATAAGCAATATCATATGAGATTTGTCTTTCCCTGCCTGACTTACTTCAGTTCAGTTCAGTTCAGGTCAATTGCCCAGGTGTGTCCGACTCTTTGCAACCCCAGGGACTGCAGCACACCAAGCTTCCCTGTCCATCACCAGCTCCTCAGTCAGTCAGTTCAGTCGCTCAGTTGTGTCCGACTCTTTGCGACCCAATGAATCACAGCATGCCAGGCCTCCCTATCCATCACCAACTCCCAGAGTTTACTCAAACCTCATGTCCATCAAGTTGGTGATGCCATCTAGCCATCTCATCTTCTGTCGTCCCCTTCTCCTGCCCCCAATCCCTCCCAGCATCAAGGTCTTTTCCAATGAGTCAACTCTTCGCATGAGGTGGCCAAAGTACTGGAGTTTTAGCTTCAGTATCAGTCCTTCCAGTGAACACCCAGGACTGATCTCCTTTAGGATGGACTGGTTGTACCAACTCCTAGAGCTTGCTTAAACTCATGTCCATCGAGTCAATGATGCCATCCAACCATCTCATCCTCTGTCGTCCCCTTCTCCTCCTGCCTTCAGTCTTTCATCAAGGTCTTTTCCACACATCAGGTGGCCAGTGTATTGGAGATTCAGCTTCAGCATCAGTCCTTCCAATGAATATTCAGGACTAACTTCCTTCAGGACTGACTGGTTTGATCTCCTTGCAGTCCAAGGGAGTCTCTAGAGTCTTCTCCAGCACTGAAGTGACTTACTTCACTCAGTATAACAATCTCTAGGTCCATCCACGTCTCTGCACCTGGCATTATTGCATTCATTCTTTACAGCTGAGTAATATTCCATTGTGTATACATACCACATCTTCTTTATCCATTCTTCATCAATGGACATTTAGGTTGCTTTCATGTCTTGGCTACTATAAATAGTGCAACAATAAACATTGGGGTGCACATATCTTTTCAAATTATGGTTTTCTCTGGATATATGCCCAGGAGCGGGATTTCCAGAACAGAGGTTATCACTGAGACCTGGAGTAGGAGGAAGAGGTAAGGATGTGGCCAGTATGGAGCAACATCCTTCCTGGGGGAGGAGGAAGCGTGGTCTGTGGGCTGTAGGAAAGCAAGTGATGTGGAGTCTGGCTTGAGTTGAATGAGTGATTGGGGGAGAGCCCCTAAATCATCATGGTCCTGGTACATATCCATGAGCTGGAAGTAAACCAGGCCCAAGACACTTGGAGGAGACTGCCTTTGACATTTTAGCCCATGAAATTTATTTTTAAAAATAACTTGAGAGACTTACCTGGTGGTCCAGTGGCTAAGACTCTGGGCTCCCAAAGCAGGGGGCCCAGTTTCGATCCCTGGTCAGGGAACTAGACCCCACACACAGCAGCTAAAGATCCTACATGCTGCAACTAAGACCTGGTGCAGTCAAATAAATAAAGTTTTGTTAAAGTTTTTTTTTTCTAAAGATGATGTCGGGACATCCTACATTAAAAAAAAAAAAAAAAGGTAACATAGAGTTGGACCATAAAGAAAGCTGAGCGCCGAAGAATTGATGCTTTTGAACTGTGGTGTTGGAGAAGACTCTTGAGATCCCCTCAGACTGCAAGGAGATCAAACCAATCAATCCTAAAGGAAATCAGTCCTGAATATTCATTGGAAGGACTGATGCTGAAGCTGAAACTCCAATAATTTGGCCACCTGATGTGAAGAACTGATGCATTTGGAAAAGACCCTGATGCTGGGAAACATTGAAGGAAGGAGGAGAAGGGGACGATGGAGGTTGAGATGGTTGGATGGTATCACCAATTCAATGGACATGAGTTTGAGCAAGCTCCAGAAGCTGGTGATGGACAGGGAAGCCTGGTGTGATGCGGTCCCTGGGATTGCAAAGAGTCAGACACAACTAAGCTCCAGAACTGAACTGAACAGCTGTGTAGCAGTATCTCACTGTGCTTTTAATTTGTATTTCCCTAATGAGTAATGATTTTAGCATTTTCTCTTATGCTTATTGGCCATCCACTAAGAAAAGTACAAGCTTATTAAACAAAATAATCATTGTGTATTTGTTCAAATATTTCACCCATTTTTAATGGGTTGTTTTCTTAACTTCTGGAAGCTCTTTACATATTTTATCAGACATATAGCTTGTAAATATTTTCTACCAGCCTATGGCTTGTCTTCAGTTTCTTAACAGTGTTTTTGCAAAAAAAAAGTCAACCAAAACTTTTAAATTTGGATGAATTCAGTTTCTCAATTTGTTCTTTTGTGGGTAGTGCTTTTCACTCCATATTTTAAAAATCTTTGCCTAAGCCAAGGTTACTAGATTTTCTACTGTGTTTTCTTATAGAAGTTTTATAGTTTTAAGCTTTACATTTAAGTATGTTTGGGGTTAATATTTTTATATGATGTAAGGTATGGATCAAGATTCCTTTTTTTTTTTTTTGCATATTGATATCCAGTTGTTTCAGAATATTTGCTGTAACAACTATTCTTCTTCTATTGAATTGCCTTTGAAACTTTTTCAAAACTTTTATTGCCTATATGTGTTTGGGTCAACTTCTGGGCTCTTTAGTCTGTTTCCCTGACCTGTTTGTCTTTGTGCTAATACCACACTATCTTTCTTGCTATAACTTTAAATGCCTTAAAATCAGATGGTATAAGAACTTCTCCTTTCCCCTTCATTTTCAAAGTTGTTTTGGCTATTCCTTATCCACTGCATTTCCATTTGAATTCCAGAATCAGTTTGTCAATTTCTACCCCCAAAAACCTGCTAGAATTTTCACCAAGAGTGCATAAAATCTATAGACCAAGCTGAGAATTGACAACTTAACAGTATTTTTTTAAAGTTTTTTTTTTTTTTTATGGGGACCTTTTTTAAAGTTTTTGTTGAATGTGTTACAATATTGCTTCTGTTTTCTGTTTTGGTTTTTTGGCTACAAGGCATGGGGAGTATTAGCTCCCCAACCAGGGATCAAACCCATACCCCTTGCATTGGAAGGCGAAGTCTTAACCACTGGACAGCCATGGAAGTCCCTACAGTATATTTTTAAATTAAGACATAATTCACATACCATAAAGCCCACCATTCTCAAGTACAATGTTCAGTAGTCTCTAGTATACTCACAACATTGCATAACCATCATCACGATCAAATTCCAGAACATTTGCATCACCCCAAAAGAAAACCCTATACCCATTAGCAGTTACTCCCCATCACTCCTTCCCCCAGTCCCTGGCAACCACTAATCAACTTTCTGTCTCTATGAATTTGCTTATTCTGGACGTTTCATATCAATGGAATCATACAACATGTGACCTTTTGTGTCTGGCCTCTTTCACTGAGCATATTGTTTTCCCTGTTCCTCCAGGTTAGAGCAGACATCTTAACAACACTGAGTTCACAGCAGCACCTAAATCAACAGAGAAATAGACTGGCCTGGGATAGTTTGCAGAAACCACTTTTTTAAAAAAATATGATTAATTTATTACAAAAGAGAAACATGGAAATTATTTACATGATGAGACGATTTCAGAACTTCAGTGGAATGGGCAGCATCATGTGATGTCATTTCAGTAGTGACTTATTTCAGTCTACATGTTTTCCAAGAAGGTCACCACCTCTAAATAAGAAGTAATCCTTGTCATCTAGAACAACTTTGGTGCCTCCATATTCGGGGAGAAGAACTTTATCTCCAACTTCATGCTAGCTGGTTAAATCTCTTTACCCTTTCCTTTAGAGTCTGATCCAACAGCTCCTGTTGTTGCTTGCAATAGTTTTCCCTGAGATTTTTCTGGAAACATAATACCTCCTTTGGAAAAACTTCTTTTTAAATATTTATTTATTTTACTTGTTTGGCTGCTCTAGGTCTTAGTCACATGGAATCTTTAGTTTCCAATCTTTAGCATGTGGGATCTATTTCCCTTACCAGGGATGGAACCTGGGCCCCCTGCATTGGGAGCACAGAGTCTTAGCCACTAGACCACCAGGAAAGTCCTGAGAAACTGCTTTTTAGAATGAACCCTTTGGAATCAGCTTTGGTAACATCTATGTCTGCTTATTCTTACTCAAAATAAGCCATGTGATTCATTTCCAGTTAACAGAGATGAGTGGCTGGAGGTTGTAAAATTGTTAAACTTCAGAGCTGACAGGAAACTTAGAAACTGTGTAATGAAGAGGTTGCAAACCAATTGCCCAGAGGCCAACTTCGTATCCAGAGGTGTTTGGCCTATACAGGATGCCCTTAATATGGGAACCAACATTTCTCAATTTGGGAATTTTCACACAAAAAAAGAATTCTTTAGAAACTCAGATGCCTGGCAGCCCAAGGCTCACATTTTTGCGTGGAAGTGTTGGGTTGGGGAAGAGGAGAAGCCTCTTTTCCAGGTCTCCTTGGTACTACCACCCCACAGGCCACCTGTGGCCCACACCTGCCCCCTTCACTGTCAGGTTACGCGCCTGGCCTGTAAAGAGTTGAATTGGCTCCTCCCACTAATAGTCAGAAAAAAGGTCAGTTTTCATTCCAATCCCAAAGAAGGGCAATGCCAAAGAATGTTCAAACTACGGTACAACTGCGCTCATTTCACATGCTAGTAAGGTTATGCTCAAAATCCTTCAAGCTAGGCTTCAGCAGTACATGAACCGAGAACTTCTAGACATACAAACTGGGTTTAGAAAAGGCAGATCAAATTGCCAACATTTGTGGATCATAGAGAAAGCAAGAGAATTTTGCAGTTCCAATACTTTGGCTACCTGATGCAAAGAGCCAACTCACTGGGAAAAAACCCTGATGCTGGGAAAGCAAAAGGAGAAGAGGGTAACAGAGGGTGGGTTTTGGCCGTGGGGTGTGGCCAAAAACTAAAAATAACATGACAGAACATAATAAAGTGACCCAGGGATCGAGCCCGGGTCTCCTACATTGCAGGTGGATTCTTTAGCATCTGAGCCAAACATAATAAAGTGAAAGTTTGTTGACCTAAAATTTCATCTTTTCTCGGGCCTGCTTGCTGGGCCGGACATGTGGTTGTCAGCACCACCAGCCCTGACTTCTTCCTGGTCCAAGCAGTGTGCAGTGCCATCCTGACCTGGGTAATTTGGGGTGGGGGACACTCTGGGCTTCCTGGGGCCCGGCAGCTGACACCAGGGCCTGGGGAGGGAGGCCACCTGGCCCTGCAGGGGCCTGGGTCCCAGCTGCCAGCAGCGTGCTCACTCCTGCTGCCAGATGGCAGAGCACACCCCTGTTTATGATTAGGGGGCTGACTGCACTCAGAACCCAGGAAGCCGATGATGAAAGCTGTGAAGAGAACATTGTTATATGACTTTTCATAGTTTCCCAAGTAAATATGACACTCGCTGCTGCTTGAATTACTAATGCCTTGGAAGAGGAGGCCGAAATCTGTTCCCAAACAGACTCCTCTTTTTTTCTCTCCGTCACCTAGGCACTCGGCATTGTTGTCGAAATGTTTTCCTGGGCTCGCCCGTCCTCCAAACTCAGTACATTCCCTGGGAGGAGAACCTGGCGCCTGGGCAGCCCGGATGGCCCAGCAGCCTCACTCCCCTGCTCCTCTGCGTCAGCTCCGCATCCAGCAGGCAGCTCGCCACAGGCAGGTGACCCCACGGTCCTGGATCACAGCTGCAAATGACAGTGGTGGGGAGGCAGCCACAGCTGGTTTCCAAGGAGATGTGGCTTTGAACAGGCAACTTCAGGCGGAAAGGACCCTGCCGGACACGCGACCTCCAAGCCCCACTCTTGGGCCACCTGGGGACAGCCGGAGAAGGAGCCTGGACCCAATGGGCACTCGGGTCTCTACTGTCTTTATTACCACTTAGAAAAGCTAGTAAACAGATGGTTTGGTTTAGAGAAAATATGCAGCCAGGGTTATTAAAAGGGGGCGGGGGAAGCAGAAGAATGAGGAGAGGAAAGGGAACGGCAGGAAGGCTTGTATGCAGCAGGACCGGTGACAGCTTGTAAATCTCAACCAACACCACTGGATCTGCCTGTGTCTCTGGCTGGGGCTACTCGGTCCTCGCTGAACACATCTGTCCCTAAAGAAGCCCAGATGAAACCAATCTCAGGTGGAAAATGCAGTCTGCCCTGCTCATGGTCCCACACATACCCATGGTCAAATGAGCCTGGGGACACTTAGGGCCAGAGAGCACACATGGGTTGCCCTCCAGAGGGGTCAGACACACCATGGATGGCCACAGAGAAGCTGTCCCTCCTGAGAGAAAGGAGTCCAGACCATGGGCTTCCTGTGGGGACAGAGAGGACACAAGGGGTGGAGGGCTTGGTTACGTCCCTGGTGGTGACCTCAGCCTGGAGGATGCTGCCAGCCCACTTGGATCCTGAGAGCCTTCCCTCCAGGAAAAGTCCAGAACATGAGGGCTCAGGGTTGAACTACAGGACAGAGACTCTTAAGAAAGGAGAGGCAAGAGAAGCCTCACACACCCTCCAGGAACCCCCTTCCTAGGTTCTCAGCATCTTCTGGAGAGTGACACCGTGATGCCAGGATGCAGTGAGTAGAAGGGGCTGAAGGGAGGAGAGAGGATTGGCACCTTTTTGTGAGCAGTATAATATTCCAGAGGAAGCTTGTCCCACATCTAAGACAGAGAAGTCACAAGAAGCCAGGTGCAATTCCCAAAGATAAGAAACTGAAAACAGCAAGGCTTCTGAGCTCCGGGTCTCATGCGTGTGCTGTGCTAAGTCACTTAAGTCGTGTCCAACTCTTTGTGACCCTATGGACTGTAACCCACCAGGCTCCTCTGTCCATGGGATTCTCCAGGCAAGAATACTGGAGTGGGTTGGCATGCCCTCCTCCAGGGTTCAAACCGGCATCTCTTATGTTTCCTGCACTGGCTGGCAGTTCTTTACCACTAGCGCCACCTGGGAAGCCCTCAGAGTCTCATATAAAGTCCTAAAGTAGACGGGTAAAGGTTTCTCTTGCTTTTATTTCTGCTAAAGCAACATGCATAGAAATAGGAAGAGGACAAACCCTGCAAGGAGCTGGAAAGGGGGATCACAGGCAAACGCAGACTGCAGAGACCAGTTATGGTCTAAGGCGAGGCTGCTCCAAGTGTGGTCCTTAGACCTGTGTTGGTCAGCTAAGAGCGGGTCAAAGACTCCACAGAATAAGTATAGAAATCAAGAGTAAGCACCAAGAAACTTCTATATGCCTTTCACCCCTTCTTAGGCTTGTCTTATTATATCCGGAATATAATAATAAGAAAAGAAATGCAGGCTTGTATTTTGTATGGCTTTTATTTCTTTCATTGCTTTTTCCCATCTGTGTCTAGGTTATTGTATTTCGCAAAGGCAGCAGTCTGTGATGGCTTGGAAATGTGGAAAACAAAACATCCTTCCCTGCAGATACTCACTGGCCCAAGGGATGTGAAGCGCCAAGGAAAGAACTCCTTCTCAATCTTGGGAGAGAGTGAAATCCATGCAGCAGCAGCCCTGGGGGGCTGCACGGGGGCGCTGACCAGGCAGCCAGGAGCCCAGGCCAACCAACCCCACTGGGACACATAGATTAGGGTAAACCCTTGTCCTGCCCTGACCAGGCATAAAAACAGGGGCCATTAGAGCCAGGCCTGCAGTGACAAGGTGTATTGGCCAGTAAAGGGGATGTGGGTGCCCCCGGCACCCTGCCAGGAGAAGTGAGGACTCTGGGAATGGGGTCTCTGGAGACCTCCTGGGCAGGCCTTTTTTTTGGCAGGGGGGAGGGGGCTGTGTTGGGTCTTAGTTGCAGTACATGAGCTCTCTAGCTGCAGCACATGGGCTTAGATGCCCCAAGACATAAGGGATCCTAGTTCCCTGACCAGGGACGGAACCCAAGGCTTCTGTATTGGAAGGTGGATTTCTAGTCACTAGATCACCAGGAAAGCCCCTAGTAGGCTTTGTTATGACTTCGAGGGCCCCCTCCTTTCTCTGATCATGCATGTCAGATGGGGACCTGAGACACAGAGCAACAGAGAAAAGGATGCTGTGGCTTTTATTCTGAAAGCAGAACCACTCCCCGGCCCACTCTCTATATGCACTCTGACCCTGTCCGAACACCCCCATGGCCTGTGGAGCAGAGAAGGCGCTTTCTGCTCCTCTGTGTTCTTTCCTCCCTGGAGTTGGTGGTGAAAAGGACCCAGGGAACCTCCCAGAACCTACAAATGCTATTGGCTTCGATCCAAGATGGAACACAGTGTATGCTTCCCTCTATGTGAAAAACAGGCAAAACTGTGAGCAGCTAGGATCATGGTCACCCTGAGGTATAGTGATGAGGGAACAAGGAAAATTGAGGGGCGGGGGGCGCGCTGCTCTTGATGGGGGTACTGGGGAAAGGGAGAGTTCAGGTTGCAAAAATAAAATTGTACCCTTATAACTTGTCCGCTTTCTTTGTGTACCTTAAGCTTCAATAAAAAGTTTGAAAAACCTCTCGTCTCCAACCATAACTGCAAAAACAAAATAAAATATAGGGACAGAGGTCTTGCTTGATTCTGTTCCTCTTGTGTGAGAAACGCTGAGTCTTAGACCCATGGAAAAGAACAATTACCCCGTGAGAGAAGCTGGGATCTGATTTTTGGGTCACTGTTTTCCCAGGTGGTCGGGGGGTGGGGGAATGGTTGACTCATTTTCCTCACTCCCCTCCTGCCCTTGTCCCCACCATGTGGAGCTGGATGGGGGCCAAGGGCTGGGAGATTTGGGCTGTTGCCTTGGTAATGCTTAAATATTGGCTTCAAGTTATGATGGTAAAATAAATAAGCAGGAGCCTTGGGGAGCTCAAAGTGGCCCTGCCCGTTGTTCCAGATGCTTGTCAAAGCCCATGCGAGGACTTGGCTCACCCACAGGGAAGCATGGGGGACAAAGCCCAGGTTGGGAGCTGCCTGTGCCCTGGATACTCAGGCACCTGGCCTCCATCTAGTGTGGAGAACAGATCCCTGAGTCTTGGTAGATTCTCAAAAATCCTCACTCAGCGTCGTCTGTTGAAACATTAAGAACTCAAAGCCAGAGTCTCAAGAAAACTCTCTCTGAAGGTAGGGTGGACACAGAGGGCAATCGTGGAACTAAAATCACTGCTAAAGGTAGATTACTCACTTCCAGAAGGTGCACGGGTGTGACCAGTCGCTTAGTTGTGTCTGACTCTTTGCAACCCCATGGACTGTAGCCCCCCAGGCTTCTCTGTCCATGGGATTTTTCCTGGTGGCTCAGTGGTAGAGAACACGCATGTCAATGCAGGAGGCTCAGGTTCAATCCCTAGGTTGGGAAGATCCCCTGGAGGAGGAAATGGCAACCCACTCCAGTATTCTTGCCTGGAGAATCCCATGGACAGAGGAGCCTGGCGGGCTACAGTCCATGAGGTCACAAAAAGTTGGACATGACTGAGTGACTAAACCACCACCACAGGAGGACAGGACCAAAGGAAGACAGGTCAGGGGCTTTCAGAGGTCAGAAGGTGAGGGCCAAGAAAATAACAGTGGTTTTTAGAAACCAGGAACCACAGCACCCTGACTCAGGAGGGACACATCCTGGATCTGGGATCAGGGAAGCTGAGATTTGCAGCAGCGGCCGAGAAGATGACAACCCTGGTCCAGGACATAGACCAGAACTTGGTCCAAGATAAATTCTCCATTCCAGTCCCAGCTCTGTGGCCAAGAAGCTTTGACTTGGAGGTGTGTAGCAGGTCCTTAGCAGCTCTGGGCCTCAGTTTCCCCAATTGTGAGCCACCGTTTATATAGACGGAGGCAGGAGAGGCCCAGACTCCAGCCCTGGGAATGCTGGGAACGGTCCCCGTGAAGCCCATCACACCCTCCCCCGGCAGCTGTGGCAGATGTGCGGGTGCGTATTCCAGGATTTACGATGTGGCTGCCCTCGGGAAAGTGGAAACTGCTGGCCTCGCCCGTCCCAGAGCATCCAAATTACAAACCTCCACTGAAGCCTTGGCTCGGGCGGTGTGCTTGTCCCGCTGTGTGTGCAGGGAAGGGAGGAGCACACGAACTTGGGCAGGGTGGGGTGGGGGCAGCTCCCTCTGGGCAACGCTGAGGCATCGGCAGTGCTGGGAGGGGCCCCGAACGTTTGACACCAGCGTGAGGTCACCGCTGTCCTGCCTCTGGGGTGTGATGTGTCAGCAGGCAGCCGCTGGCCCACGTGCCCTGATTCCTCACAGCAGCCTGCATTCTTCACCCTGGGCCGGCCGCTGCCCTGCCCAGCCCGCTCCTCGCTCCCACTCCTCCCTCCCAGGGGCCTCCCAGGGCTCCAGCCTCCGGAAGCCAGGAGGGCGTGGAGTGAGGCAATACATCAGCAGGGCGGGTGCCCCCTGGACTCACTGGGGATGCTCTTCTTGGCAGATTAGTCCTCTCCAGGGCCACAGGCTGACTGCTGAGAGATGATCGGGTTCTCCTTCTGCTCCCTCTTGTGAAAGACAGCCCAGTGATAATGGTTGTTGTTCAGACCAGGGATCGAACCCTGGGCCCTTGGCAGTGAGAATGCAAAGTCCTAACCAGTGGTGGCTCAGTGATCAAGAATCTGCCTGCCAATGCAGGAGACATGGGTTTGAGCCCTGGGTCAGGAAGATCGCCTGGAGAAGGAAATGGCAACCCACTCCAGTATTCTTGGTGAGGAAATCCCATGCACAGAGGAACGTGGTGGGCTACTGTCCACGGGTTCGCAAAGAGTCACAATCACAGACACAATCACCACCACCACTGGACCACCAAGGAATTCCCAGGGAGACCCTTTTTTAGAGATGACGGAACTGGGGGAGCAGGGAAGCTAGTAGTTAGTCCAGAGATCCCCAGCTGGAAAGTGGTGAAGTCAGGATTCAAACCCAGGCCCCACAGTCCTGGGATCCACTCTAAGGTTTCTGCCAGAGCCCAACATTTGGGAGAATTCCTACCCTGCATGCCCAGGCAAGAGGGAAAACAAGCAGGAAATCCTCAGCTTTCCGGAGCAAAACATGGTCCCATCCTCTAGACACCCTCTAACTTCAGTTGGTATATGAATCCCCGAAAGAAGTCTGTGAAAAATCCCTCTCAGAGGTTCTGACCCAGTCAGCTGATGGGGGAGGGGAACCAGGGTCAGCTTTGAAAACAGGACCCTGAACCCCAGGTGACTGGGTGTGGGAAGTGGACTGCGGTCCAGAGCCATGTCCAGAGAAGCCCTGGAGCATCACTGAGATCAGACTCAGGGGTTAAGTTCAGCCGTGTCCCCAGCTCAAGGCAGGAGCAGGCAGCACAGCTCAGCCAGAGTCCAGGCCAGATGAGTCCAGCGGGCCTGGCCTGCTGGGGACCAGAGGGCCTCACCCTGGCACGGCCAGCTGGTGCCCAGCAACCCAAGGAGGAGTTTTTGGATTCAAACTCCCATTCTTGAAGAAGCAAATGCAAGCTCATTCTGGGAGAGCCCCAGGACGGCTCTGGGCTCTGCCCAAACCCTAGCACAGAGGATCCGGAAAGGCCCAGAGAATGAGCCAAACCCTCTTTCCCCTTTACAATTCCAAGCGCCAATAGCTTTTCCCCGAGACCCGCCCTTTCGCAGTGACGTCATCTGCGCATGCTCAGTGCCAAGCGATGATGGAAATCCGGCGTTCCAAGTCCTCCAGGCCAGCTGGAGCTGCAGCGTTAAGCTGTGTGGAGAGCAGCTCCCGTCCACCACCCAAAGCCGGGAGGAAAACAGGTACAGCTAGTGAACAAGACGTCCTTGGCATCCCACTGGAGCCCGCTCTACCAGGTCTCATGATAAGCCATGAGCTCAGCTTCTGGACCAAGCATCCAGGTCTCCACGGCCGCGATGGTGGGCAGTGGCTCTGCCAGCGGCCACACCCAAAATCCCCTCCAGCTTCAACTCCACGGCAAGGCCCAACCCTCTGAGGTTTAAGACTGAAGAGAGAAGGAAGGAAGAGTCATGCCATCCAGGCGGCCCTGTGAAATAAAGAGGTGTCCCAGGATGCCTGGGGAGTTGATATACATGGTGTTCTGGGTTTCTTTTTTTCTAACAGATCTTCTTTTAATTGAGGTGAAATGGGTATATAACATTATGTTACAGATGTACAGCAGAGTAATTCATTATTTGTATACACTGCAAAATAGTAGACCATGATAATCTAGTTACCACTATTACCATACAATTACCCCCCTTCTCCCATCTCACCCATCCCTCACCCAATTCCCCTCTGATAACCATTTATTTTGTATTAATCATTGACCGTCTATATTCCTTCCCCCTCCTCCCCCTTTGGCCGAGTAGTGAAAGCACCAAGGCCTAACCACTGAACCACCAGGGAATTCCTGACATGAACCATCTAAAAGCAGTGATGGGACTTCCTTGGTTGTGCAGTGGATAAGAATCCGCCTGCCAATGCAGGGAACATAGGTTTGATCCCTGGTCTGGGAAGATTCCCTGTTCAGCAGAGCAACTAAGCTTGAACGCCACAACTACTGAGCCCGCGTGCTGCAGCTACTGAGGCCCATGCACCTAGAGCCTGCGCTCCTCAACAGGAGAAGCCATCGAAATGAGAAGCCTGTGCACCACAAAGAAGAGTGGCTCCACTCACAGTAACTAGAGAAAGCCCTAGAGCAGCAATGAAGACCCAGCACAACCAAAAATAAATTAATAATTTTTAATTAAAAAAAAGCATTGATTGTGTATCCAAGCCATGTTTCTTCCTCTTCCCCATTGCAATTAATCTTTCATAATTTTCTTATTTCTTTTAGCACATTCAGGGCATACCATATTATCTTCTAGGTCTGAGGATGGGAAAGTGCAGGCGGGTAGCAGGAAGAGAGAGAACATCTCCTGGGAGTGTCAGGGATTCAGGCCTGTCCTGCAGGTGAACCCAACCTTCTATGTCTGCTGGGAACAGTCTGCCACAGACCACACGCTACTGAACACCTGAATCTTGTGGCAGAATGGGCTGAACAGAGATAGGAAGGGGTCATGAATTCACAGCCTAAGGTTGAATGGCTTACAGCAATTCTTTTTCTTTTTTTTTAACATCTTTTTATGTATTTACTTTGGCCAGGCCGTGGGGCATGTGGGATCTTAGTTCTCCAACTAGGGGTAAACCGGTGGCCCCTGCACTGGAAGTGCAGAGTCTTAACCACTGGACCATCAGGGAAGTCCCTCAGCAATTCTTGACCATGCTGCCAACATGGCTTCCTGAGCTGAAGTTATCACTTCAACCATATTAGTTCCTTCCTTGCTCTCACTCATCCTACTTTTCCGAAAGCTTACGTTCTTGGTCACCGTCATGTGTTTCCTTCAACATGACTGCAATCTGGCCTCCTGAGATGACTCAGGAATTCACTCATCTTTTTCAGAATAAGCATGTTTCTGGAGTCTCAGATAAACCTCTATTTTCTGGCCACTGGTACTCAAATTAAGTTGTTGGCACCAGTTCTGCAAAGTGTCCTGACGCACCTTATCAATTGGAGGCATCACGGTCGGCAAGAAGAAATTGGTTTACTGCAACTAGATTTGGGCCAAGCTTTGAACTGTTCATTTGTTTAAGGAGGATGAACTTGATCACTTGTACTCAGCAGATCCACATTGATTTCTGAAGTTGAAGAAACACCTGGTTCCAATTCTTTCATTAACTGGAACCAATGTAAGAATCACTTTTCCTTTATCTAATACCTCTTCAAAGGAATTCTCATAATATGGGTGTGCCATTTTTCTGTTTTGTTTTTTAATTTTTTACCAAGGTAGGATTCACATTTGTTGTTGTTGTTCATTGCTAAGTCGTGTCCAACTCTTTTCGACCCCATGGACTGCAGCACGTGAGGCCTCCCTGTGCCTCACCATCTCCTGGAGTTTGCCCAAGTTCATGTCTATTGAATCAGTGATGCTATCCAACCAGATTCACATACCATAAAATTAACCTTTGTTGGGACTTCCCTGACAGTGCAGGGGTTAAGACTCTATACTCTCACTGCAGGGGCACAAGGTTCAATCCATAGTCAGGGTAATCCATGACCAAATAATAATAATAATAAATTAACCACTGTAAAGTGAACATCTCAATAGCATTTAGTAGTACATTCAGGGTGTTATGCAAGCGCCACCTCTATTTGGTTCTAAAATATTTTTATCACACCAAAAGGAAACCCCCTACCTATTAAACCATCATCACTCCTGTTCACCCTCTACCCAGCCCCTGGCAACCACCAATCTACCTTCAGTCTCTGGGTTTACCTCCTCTAGACATTTCATAGAAATGGAGTCACACAATATGGAACTAGACATCTGTGGTTTTTAGCTGCCCAGCGCACCATTTCCCCTTACGCTGACCAGAGCACCCACATTTTACTTTGGGGAAGCCACACTACCCTTCCCTTCAATCCACTTGAATGCCCTACCCACTGTGTGCAGAGGAAGGCACATGATCCAAGTCTGGCAAATCAGTCACCCTGATTGGCTCAGGGATGGGCTGTGACTCAATCCCAGCCAATGAGAGCAGTCACAGGGCTTCTGGAGCAAGGTGCTCTCTGCTTGGCTTGCTGAATCAGCAAAATGGGAGGCTGGGGTGACTGGAAGCCACCTTTGCCACCACGGAAGGAGTGCCCATCTGGGAAAGAAACCCACCCGGAGGAAAACAGAGACAAAGCACTGAGTCTAAGCAAAGGGCTCTTGTGCCCAATGCAAAGAAAGGCAAATTCTGAGAGTGGGAGTTTGCAACAAAGCAAGGATTTTGTTGCAGGTCTCCACGCAAGGGGATGGGAAACAAGTCTCAGATCCACTCCAACTTGGTCTCTGAGTTAGAGATTTCTCAAGGGGAACAAAGGCGCTGGGGTTAATCTTCTGAATCATCTGTGGTATATGTGTCTTTGAACCCATGGTCTGTGAAACCAACATAATGTGCACAGGTCATCTTGACCTGGAAGATAACCTAGAACATCACATCAACTGTGATGCTTATTGGAAAGCTGTGGCTCACAGTACCTGGCGTTCACTACTTTTTATTGATTCGGCAAACGAATTCTGCAAACAAATTTGGGCTAGGACAAAGAGGAGTAGGAAGATCAAGAACAGAAACCTGGGGCTTCCCTGGTGGCTCAGTGGTAAAGAATCCGCCTGCCCATACAGGAGACATCGATTTGATCTCTGATCCAGGAAGATTCCACACGCCGAGGAATAACTAAGCCCATGTGCCACAACAACCAAACCTGTACTCCAGATCCCAGGAGCCACAACTACTGAAGCCTGGGTGCCCTAGAGCTGGTGCTCCACAATAAGAGAAGCCACTGCACTGAGAAGCCTGTACATAGCAACTAGAGAGTAAGTAGCCCCTGCTCACCACAACTAGAAGAAAGCCCTGGCAGCAATGAAGACCCAGCACAGCCAAAATAAATAAATAATTTTTTTATATTTAAAAAAAAGAACAGAAACCCAGATATTATTTTAATTATAAATTAGCCATAAGACTCGATTTCAGCGGGAGGCTGGTTCTTATCCACATTGTCTGAGCACCTGGATCCAGCTCTGCCTGAAGGCAGAACTATCCCCAAGACATTTCACTTTTGAAAGGCCACCACGTCCTTTTGTGCTCAATCTGATTGGAACTGGGTTTCTGTAATATGGGACTAAAAGAGACCCAAACAATACATGTGGCATTTCACTCACCTGCCTTTGCATACCCCCATCCCTAATAAAGTAAAATACAGCTCCTTAGCAAGGAGCATACAGCCTCCCTGATCCAGCCCTATCTCCCTCCTCCTCCATCCCTTGTACCACTGCCCCCCCTCTCTTGTTTACTATGCCAGCCACACAGCTCATAAACACACACACACACACACCATGTTTTCCTTCCTTAGGATCTCTGCTCCTGCTGCCTCCTCTGCCCAGAATGCTCTCATCACCCCCCACCCCACCCGACCCCCAAATGCTTACTCATTCTTTATCACTTAATTCAGGCATTACCTCCTCTGAAAAGCCTTCCCTGATTCAGTGCCCCACCTCTCCTCCAGCAAAGAGCCAAGTCCCTCAGGCTTCCCACAACTCTGCGGGTGGTTCAGTCACGGCACTGGCCTGCACATTGTTAATTATCTGCCCACGTCTCATCTCCGCACACACACACACCCAAACATGGATCCTCAAGGCCGAATATGCACCTGGCTCCCTGCTGACAGTACGGTGCTCAGGTCATGGTGAGGCATCAAGACATATCTGTTGAATGAATGAAGTGAACCGCTTGAAAAGAGAGTTTATTTCCCAAGATTTTCCCCAAAGATACAGAGATTAAATTTATGCAGCGGCCTTCATCCAGACAAGCATTCTGTCCTATACAAGGATGCAATATCTAATATTTCAGTGATTGGTCTTTGCTTTGACTTAAATTGGACTCTGGGGCCCTTCCCTCCCTGCAGCCCCACCCACCCCAACTCATGGTTGGGGAGGGGCAGTGGGCACTAGGAGAGATGTGACCTGCTCGAAGGAAGGCCTCCAACTCCCACTGTTGATGTGGGGAGCACCAAGGTCTCTCCCCCAGCATGGGACGCCACCCAAAGCCTGTCTAATGCTTCTCACAGTGACCACATTCATGACTTTAAATGTGAGAGCCTGGAGGCTGCCAGAGGGGGTCGTCTGCTGTCCCCCTTCCTGACTGATGATTCTGACTTGCAGCCAGGGCAGTGATGTCAGGTTTCTCCTGCCTCTGGTCAGCTGGCTTCATGCACTCAGACGCAGTGTCTAGGTCTCCATGAGCAGAGAAGGGCTCGGGAGCTGACATTGGTGTGATGGGGCCAGGAGCCTCCCAGGAGTATCTTTCCTTGTTTCTGGGTTTCCCAGAAGGGATCACCCCTCTGGATGCCAGGTAAGATGTGAACAGATGGGGAGGGACTGACCTGGGAACCAGGGACTGATTGTGCTGTGTATGCTTAGTTGCTCAGTCATGTCCGACTCTTTGTGACCCCATGGACTGTAGCCTGCCAGCCTCCTCTGTCCATTGGGATTCTCCAAGCAAGAATACTGGAGTGGGTAGCCATGCACTCTGCCAGGGGATCTTCTCAACCCAGGGATCGAACCCAGGTCTCTTGCATTGCAGGCAGATTCTTTAACATCTGAGCCACCAAGGAAGCCCAAGAATACCGGAGTGGGTAGACTATCCCTTCTCCAGGGGATCTTCCTGACCCCAGAATTGAACCAGGGTCTCCTGCTTTGCAGGTGGATTCTTTACCATCTGAGCTACCAGGGAAGCCCTACTTCTCCTGAGTCAAAGGATGAAGGTGCACATGTGCCTTTACCCTAATGACAAGCAGCATTAGTTTGTTCCCACGGTTCTCCTTCTCTAGTCCCTCCAGTTACCTGTCAGGAAGCAAAAGTCGTCTCTCTGGACACTTCGGGCTTCCTGGAGCTGCTGGTCTAATTTCCCCAGATTGACTGCTCACCAGGACTCTAGCATTCTAATAACCCGGCCCATCCTAGGACTTAATCAGGAAGAATGGACCTCACTGTTCCTGGCAGTATGGGGAAAGCCTGTTGTTGAATTCTCTCCCGGGGTCAGCAGCTTAGGGCCTGGAAGGCTGGTAGCCTCCTCCTCTTGTTACCAAAAGAGTGTGTGGGGTCTGGCTCCTCACCATTCAAAGGCCAAAAAACAGGCCAGGTTGGTGGGAAGGAAAGTTTGCTTTATTTCAGATGTCAGCAACTGTTGGGGGAGGGTGGTGGACACCTATCCAAAGGCTGACTCCCCATCCCACACTGGCAACCAGTGGGGCAAGAGCTTTTATAGAGAGAAGTAGGGGGCGTGCTACATGCAGAAACAGGACAGTCAGCTCTGACAGTCATCTTCAAGTTGGTCATCATTGTTCTGACCAACGTCATCTTAGTTGTTTTAGGTACAGTTAATCTTCAGCTCCAGGGTCAGTTTGTTCCCATTTCTTTGCAGTCAGTTCTCGGAATTGCGGCAGCTCGTGTCCTGGATGCAGTCTGCTCACCATGTAGTTTTCTCCACCTGGGGTTTCAGTATCTAAGACAGCTCACAGGATATGGCTCAGAATATTATCTATAGTCCTTGAGAAGGAACTAAAGTTCCTTGACTATGCTTAATGACTACATTATCATTATTTGGTCTCCTTTGACTATTTTCCTTTGTTTCTGTGTTTCTTACTTCTCTGATTAAACTTATTCTTTGACTAAAGTTTGTCCACAGTCAAAAGACAGGCAGAGGGCGGAGGGGACTGGACCATAAGGTCCTGCTCCGTGTCACTCTGAGAAGCCAAGCCGCTCACCTGCCTAGATTTGAAGCACCTGCATGGCTCATGAGCCTCTCCTGAGATCATACAGTGACCCTACAAGTTCCCAACCAGACCCACATGCCGCAGCAGACAAGTCAAATGTTGCTTCTTAGGGATTCATTGTTCCAGGAACAGTCTATTAATGTGGAAGAAGGGGGATGTTTCATTTACTTATTCATTCATTAATGCTCATCCAGAGCTGCTATGAACCAGATGCTGTGCTAGGTAGTGTGTGGGGCCCAGATATTTAAAGCAATGTCCACCCTGGATCCAATAACAATAATATAAGTTAAAAATAGCCAAGCACCAGGGTATTTCCTGGTGGTTCATTGGGTAAGACTCCAGACTCCCAATGCAAGGGGTCTGGTTTTGGTCCTTGGTCAGGAAACTAGATCTGACATGCCACAACTAAAGATTCCACATGCTGCAAGGAAGACTGATGAACCCAAATGCTGCAACTTAGACCAGTGCAGCCAAATAAGTAAATAAACAAGGAACTAATAAATAGCAGAACTCAATTACATTGAAAATAGGAAAACAGTAGAGAAATTCAATGCAAGAAACTGATTCCCCACCCCCCGCAAAAGAATCAATAAAATTGACAAATCTTTTCTGAAAAAATAGCTAAGTGCCAGAGAAGTCCCTGGCAGTCCAGTGGTTAGGACTTGGCGCTTTCACTGCAAGGGCCTGGGTTCAGTCCCTGGTCCAGGAACTAAGATCCCACAAAGACAGGCAGCGCTGCAAAAAAAACCCAGAAAATTGCTAAGCGTCAGAAGAGCACAGTGTACCCTGGAACCTGAGAGAGAGCCAGAGTCCCGCTGAGGATCACCCTCTTTGCTTCAGTTTATGTGACAAGAACTTACAGAACCTTCTGTGCCAGGCATTGTCCTAAGAGCAACTACCAAAGCATTTCATTCTCATAAGAGCTTGGTAGAGTTGGCATTATTATTACCACATGCTATGGAAGCTGGGGCACAGTGCACAGAGAGGTTGAGTAAGTTGCCCAAAGTCACACAGCTGCTAAGCAGCAGGGTGACGTTTGTATCCCAGCAGTCTGGCTGTGGTCTTACCCTTAGCCAGCTCATCTGCCAACAAGCTGACTCAGAGGTCAGAGGTCAGCCAATCCAAGGGCTGTGTGCAGGGCTGTGGGGCTCCCAGGCTGGACAGCTTCGTCTCTGTCCACCAGCCATCAACAGTGACTCCAGGAGCCAAATGGGTCCCTCCAATGGAGCAGCGAGAGGGGGCCTTCCTGACCCACAAAACAAGGTTTTTACACCTGCCTTTGAATGAACAGTTTGTTCCTGAAAGAAAAGCAGCACGAGGAAACCCAATACTGGGTAAAGAGCCTCTAGTTCTACCAGTGAGAGGGGATGGTGGCTCCAGGACCGGTGCTGCCCCTTCCACTCAGACCACTGACCACAACGTGAACACCAGCCAAAGGGAACTTTCCTGGGGCCCCTGTGGCCACATCACCAGCTCAGAGGTTGCTGCCTCCCTCATGAGAGCTAACTGGCTCCTGGAAAAAGGAGCAGGCGGAATTCTAGGCGCAGGAGTGGATCACATTCCAAATGGTCTCTGCTCTCAGAAAGGGGCAACTTCTGGGACTTCCCTGGTAATCCAGTGGCTAAGACTCCATGCTCCCAACTCAGGGGACCCAGGTTCAATCCCTGGTCAGGGAACTAGATGTACATGCTGCAACTAAGACCCAGCACAGCCAAATAAATAAAAAAGAAAGAAAGGGGCAACTTCTGGATCAGAAAAGTAAATAAATATATTTTTAAAAATCTTAAATGTACATGGGCAAATACAGTAAGTCTCTCTCCAACCCCTGTCCACCCCCAGCCACCCATTTCTCTTCCCAGAGGCAACCTTCTGGAGTTCACCAAACTGCTGTTCTCATATGTGTCATGGGCATGGACTCACACGTGTGGTTCCAGCATTCCACACGCGAGGTCTGGAAGCACCAGCTGCCTCAGATCAAGTCACTTGCTCTTTGGGGGCCTCAATATTCTCACCAGCAAATCAGAGGAACAGACAAGATGATGCAAATACTTCTGCCACTCTAAAGGTCAGCTTCAAATGGTAACAAAGATAAAGGAGGTAATATACATGAAACTGCCTTGTCAACCAGAAATGTTGAGGCATCACAACCCAGTGGGCAGAGGAACCATAGAAATCAAAGAAACTGGCCCAAGTAGAACCGTCCCAATATCTGCTTGGCTCAGACCAGAGGCCAGAAGCACATGTGTTGTTTACCCCAGCATTCCAAGAGCACCCTCCATCCTCTGCTCCCTGGGTGGATAAAGATGCTCTCCGGCCAGCTCATCTATCTGCTCCTCCTTGCTAAGCTCTCCTCTGAGACTGTGTTCACAGGCCAGAACTCCATCTACCACCCTGAAGACCTGGGTTGCAAACCCACATGGCACTTCCAAACTTCCGAAAGAGACAAGGGGCGTGGAGATGAAGCATCTAAGTTGGGGAGGAGGTGGTCACTCCCAACAGAGCAGCTTCTAAGACTTTGATCTTGTCAAATGTTTGCCTTAACGAGCCATGAGGCATGTCCACCACCCTTGGGAGGCTATTAGTTTCCTAAACAGGCTCTTTGCCCAGAAACCATCTTATCCACAGCCTATCACTTTCTTTTCATAATATCACACCATTACTCCTACTTACACCCTCCCAGACTCCTCCAACCTCTTCTTCCATCTGGGACCCGCCGCATCTGCCAGATGGAGGCCGCAACTCCCCGAAACCCATGCTACGGCCAAGCTGTCGTTTCATCTTCGCTCATAATCAGGCCCTCCAACCTCTTCATCACTTTTATTGCCTTTATTCCTCAAAATTCCCTCCAGAGTCACTGGTGAACTATGTGAAGACCCAAAAGAAAATTCTCCTGGTGAGAAACATCCTCTTATCTCCAAGGGTGCTATTTTTGTGCAAGGACTTCTCATCGGCCTGATTGCAGACACGATCTTGGCTGGATCGAGCATATTTGAGATACTCATGGAATCACATGTTCTATCTGAGCGTGAGTTTTCTTCCCGCTCCTGGCCTGCTTTTCTGCCCTCCCTGGATCCTCTTTATCAGGCTGTAAGAGGAAACTGCTTTGTGTCGTGATGTTTCTGCCTAAGGCACATTCAACCTGAGAAGCAAAGCCATGTGACTTAGCAGGTAATCCTGGAGCCCTGGGGCCATCCTGACCACCTCCCCTGGTCATTCCAGAATCCCAGGTCTCTGCAAATGCCCATGGAGAGGAACTTCCCTGGTGGTCCAGTGGCTAAGACTCCACACTCCCAATGCAGGAAGTTCAGGTTCAATCCTCAGTCAGGGAAGTAGATTCCATATTACTCAACTAAGAGTACACATGCCACAACTAAAGCCATAAAATTAAAAGATGCTTGCTCCTTGGAAGAAAAGCTATGACTAACCTAGACAGCGTATTAAAAAGCAGGGACCTTACTTTACCAACAAAGATCTGTAGAGTCAAAGCTATGGTTTTCCCAGTAGTCATGTATGGATGTGAGAGTTGGACTGTGAAGAAGGCTGAGCTTTGATGCTTTTGAACTGTGGTATTGGAGAAGACTCTTGAGCATCCCTTGGACTGCAAGGAGATCCAACCAGTCAATCCTAAAGGAAATCAGTCCTGAATATTCACTGGAAGGACTGATGTTGAAGCTGAAGCTCCAGTACTTTGGCCACCTGATGCGAAGAGTTGACTCATTGGAAAAGACCTTGATGTTGGGAAACGTTGAAGGCAGAAGGAGAAGGGGGCGACAGAGGATGAGATGGTTGGATGGCATCACCAACTCGAAAGACATGAGTTTGAGCAAAGTCTAGGAGATGGTGAAGGACAGGGAAGTCTGGCGTGCTGCAGTCCATGGGGTCACAGACATGACTGAGGGACTGAACAATAACAGCTAAAGAGTCCCCATGTCACAGTGAAGATTGAAGAGCAAAGATCCCGAGTGCAGCAACTAAGACCCAGCTCAGTCAAATGAAGAAACATTTATTTTTAAATGTCTGTGGAGCATCTTCCACATAGCAGATACTGCTGGAGGGCTCAGCCACATTATCTTATTCCCCCTGAAACAACCACCCACGAGGTTTTCATTATAAGGAGTGGACAGTAGGGTTGGACAGGTTAAGTGACAAACCTGACCATACAGTCAGGAAGTAGCATGCATGCTAAGTTGTTTCCATCGTGTCTGACTCTTTTCAACCCTATGGACTGTTGCCTGCCAGGCTGCTCCGTGGGAGGGGTTCATGGGATTCTTCAGGCAGGAATACTGGAGTGGGTTGCTCTGTCCTCCTCCAGGGCATCTTCCCTACCCAGGGATACAGCCCACATCTTTCATGTCTCCTGCATTGGCAGACATGTTCTTTACCACTATCACCACCTGGGAAACCCCAGGAAGTAACAGAACTGGGATTTGAACCCAAGGATCTGAACCTTGATGGTGGAACTCATAATCTGTCAATGCTCATGACTGATCATCCCAGGACATGAAGAGGCTGGTACTTTTGGTAAGGGGGACCTTATTGTCCAATCACTGCTACCTCTAATAGTAAACAGCCAACGTGTATCTGGTCTGTGGTCCAAACAGCACAAGATGCTCTGATGACTGTATTCATTCATTGGTTTCCCCAAGAACTGCATCACACCATTGGTCCTTACTGAGATGAGAATGAGGGAAAACTCCAGATTTGGGTCACAGATCTTTCCTGTTCTTGGGCAATTGGTGTTTTGTTCTTCCAGGTAAGACTTACTGTTTACTCTTTTAAACACGTCAAACAGGAACTTGTACACGAATGTTCATAGCAGCACTGTTCACAAAAAGTGGAAACCACCCAGGTGTCCATAGACAGATGACTGAACACAGGGAAGCACAGCCATGCAATGGAATGTCGCTCAGCCGTAAAGAAGAATCAAGTTTCAGCACAACTCCGGTGAACCCTGAAGACATGCTCAGAGAAGGAAATTGGACACAAAGGGCAACACAGTCTATGATTCCATTTATATGCCCTTGTGTTCTGATCCATGTGGAATGTCAAGTCAAGCCTTCCATTGTCTATCATGTCAGATTGCTTAATTTTATGGTTGAAATTACTTTTCTTTCATCAGATGTCATAATCTGGTTGATAGCCTAATTCCTCAAGGAAGTTAGCTCTTTGTTAGGGATATCATGCAAGCTTTGTATGCCATGTATTTCAAAATATTATCCTGCATGTCAAGTCAGACATGACTGAGCACACACACACAGGCCATTTATATGAAATGTCCAGAGGGACTTCCCTGGCAGTCCAGTGGTTAGGACTTCCACTGCAGGGGGTGTGGGTTCAATGCCTGGTTGGGGAACAAAGATCCTGAAAGCCTCACAGCACAGTCAAAAACTTTTTAAAAAAATTTTTAATTAAAAAAAGAAATGTCCAGAATAAGTATATCTATAGAGGCAGAAAGCAGACAAGTAATTTCCAGGTGCTGGAGTGAAGAAAGAACTGAAAGCAGCTGCTTAATTGGTGTGGGGTCTCTTTTGGGGGTGATGAAAAACTTCTGGAACTAAACAATAATGGTGGTTGCCCGGCATGGTGAATGCCTTTAATGCCACTGAGGTATATACTCTAAAATGATTTTAAATGGCAACATTCATGTTATATGTATTTTGCATGCATGCATGCTCAGTCAGTCATGTCTGACTCTTTGTAACTTCATGGGCTATAGCCCGCCAGGCTCCTCTGTCCATGAGATTTTTCAGAATACTGGAGTGGGTTGCCATTTTCCATTTTCTTCCAGACCCAAGGATCAAACCCGAGTCTCCTGCATTGGCAGGTGGATGCTTTAGCACTAGGGCCACCTGGAAAACTTATTATGTGTATTTTACCACAATAAAAAAGTTAAGTGGGGCTGCAGTCTGGCATTGCAGACTCCTCTTTGCTGACACACAGCTCAATCATCCTTCCCTGGGTAAAGTGGCTAGAAGTTAATCACTGCATGGATGGTGCCCATAAGCTTAAATTATACATAATAGCCCAGCTCTGGGAACCCTACTTCCCAGGTAATGAGCATTAAGCTAAAACACCTTTGTTAGCTCACAGGAAACATCCTGACCAGGTCCATCGGTCAATGGCTGCAGCCTTGTTGCTGTTGTTCAGTAACCAAGTCGTGTCCGACTCTTTGTGACTCCATGGACTGCAGCATGCCAGGCTCCCCTGCCCTTCACCATCTCCCAGAGTTTGCTCAGGTTCACGTCCATTGAGTCAGTGATGCTGACTGCAGGGTGATGTGCAGAAATGAACATGTCCCCTCCGGAGTCTGAGTGGAAGCAGATTGTGTTTAAGTTTGCTCCCTCCCCTTTTAGTATAAAAAGAGCCAGAATTCTAACTCGGGGAAGATGGTTCTTGGCAGCGTGAGTTCACCATCTTCTCAGTTTGCTTGCTTTCTGAATAAAGTGATTCCTTGCCCCAACAACTCATGTCTCAATTATTGGCCTGTCAGGCGAGCAGTACAGGCTTAGACTCGGTAACAGAACAAACTTCAGCTTTTTCACCTCAGTGAAATGGGGGCCTTGGGAGGTTTCGAGCAGAAGAGTGACATGATCTGATTCATGATTAAAAAGATCAATGTAAGGCTTCCCTGGATCCAATCCCTCACCTGGGAACTAAGATCCCACATCCCTCAACTAAGACCTGATGCAGTCCAAAATAAAATTAATTATTATTATTTTTTTAAATGATCAGTGTGACTGCTGTGTTGAGAAGATTCTGGAAGAGCAAGAGGGAGACTCCCCAGGGGGTTATTACAGTAATTGGTCAAGAGAGGAAGCAGGGGAGGTGGTGAGAACAGTCAAATCCAGAGCATCTTCTCACGTCACCAAACTGAAAGAATTTTCCGAGAGACTGGATGTCGGGTGTAAGAGAAAGAGCCGGGGATGACCCCAGCGTCTTTTGCCTGGGCAACTGGAAAGATGGAGTATAGATCACAGGGGTCAGGAGCAGACTAGGATGGGAAGGGCAGAAGTAGATGTGCAGAAGTTAGCTTTGAACTTCCTGTTGGGCATCTCAGCAAGATGGAGAGGCAGGTGGACGAGGAAGTCTGGAGTCATGGGCAGTTCAGGCTGCACTGATGGCTGGAGACACTTAGGAGGCAGAAAAGGAGGGACCAGTGGAGGAAGCTGAAGATCAGCCACCAGATAAGCAGGAGAAAACCAGGGACATATCATCCGTGACCCAGACAAGAGCCATTTCAGGAGGCGGTGAGGGCAACCGCAGCCCATGATCTGGGACATTCCAGATTTTGCCCTGTACCCCAGTTCTAGAAGGAGTCTTCAGACCTGCTGCCCACCTCCCTGACTGAAAGACGGACCCTTGGGTTCAGTCTTTTTTTTTTTCCCCTCACCATTTTAACCATTCTAAAGTGTGAAATTCACTGTAACTATTTACAGTGTTGTTCAACCATCACCACTATCTGACTCCAGAACATTTTCATCTCCCCCAAAAGAAACCTCATCCCCATTAGCAGTCATTCCCAGCTCCCCCTTCCCCCAACCCCAGGCAGCCACTTATCTCTGTCTACATGAATGTGTTTATTTCCTTTCCTGCAAATGGCATCATACAATATGTGGCCTTTTGTGTCTGGTTTGATGCTGTGACCTTCATGTTTTCAAGGCTCATTCGTGTACCAGTACTTCATTCTTTTTTATGACTGAATAGTATTCCATTGTACACCTATGCTACATTTTATCTGTTTGTTGATAAACATTGGGTGGCATCCATTTTTTTTTTTTGCCATTGTGAATAATGCTTCTAAGAGCATTTGTGTACAGGTTTGTTGCACAGATGTACAGTTTCAACTCTCTTGGATGTTAACCTAGTTGTGGAATTACTGGGTCATGTGGTGACTTTGGGTTTTTGAGGAACTGCCAGCTCACTTCCACAGGGGCTGTACAACTCCCTCGCCAGCTATAAGGGCAGTCAGAGTCTTTCTGAATTGAAATTGCTCTTCAGCCCACTCTAATTCCTCCTGTGTGCACACATGTGTGTACTGGCGTCTGTGATCCAGTGGACCCCGGCCTCCTCAGACTCTAACTTTGGAGGAGCCAGTTTCATTGAGCAGTCTAGAGGGCGTCACGGCTTCTGGACCAAGCTCACCGAGAGGGAGGGGCAGGAGGCCCTGGGTGGGGGGTCCCCATAATGCTCTCACTTCCAGGCTGGGAGAGAAAAAAGCCTCTTCACTCATCAAAACCACAAGGGAATATCCAGTGTGGGGAAATCTACAGACAGAAAGTAGATTAGTGGTGGCTTAGAGCCGGGGCAGGGGTCAGGAAGGTAGTTAGGAGACAGCCAAATGGCACGCAGTTTTTTCCAATTTTTTATTTTTGGCCGTGTTGGGTCTTCGTTGCTTTATGTAGGCTTTCTCCAGTTGCAGTGAGCGGGGTCTACTCCTTGTCGCCGTGCGAGGGCTTCTCACTGTGATGGCCTCTCTTGTTGCGGGCGCCCCTGTGGCTCTGCTGGTAAAGAATCTGCCTGCAATGCAGGAGACCTGGGTTCAACCCTTGGGTTGAGAAGATACCCTGAAGAAGGGAAAGGCTACTCACTCCAGTATTCTAGCCTGGAGAATTCCATGGACTGTAAAGTCCATGGGGTCGTAGAGTCGGACACGACTTTCATTTTCTCTCGTTGCAGAGCGTGGGCTCAGGAGTTGGGACACACGGGCTTAGTTGCTCTATGGCATATGGAATCTTCCTAGATCAGAGACCGAATCTGTATCCCCTGCATTGGCAGGCGGATTCCCACCTACTTCAACACCAGGGAAGTTCAGCAGTTTCCTTTTGAGGGGATTTAAAAAACAAACAAAAAAACTAACATTGAAGGAGGTGATAGTTTCACATATCTGTGAATATTCTAGATTGATTGCACTGTACACTTTAAATGTGTAAACTCTATAATACATGAATTATATCTCCCCCTCCAACAATTAAAAAAAAAAAAAAGGAGAAGGAAATGGCAACCCACTCCAGTATTCTTGCCTGGAGAATCCCATGGACAGAGGAGCCTGGTCCATGGGGTCACAAGAGTCAGACACAACTTAGCGACTAAACCACCAGCCTGTTTAGAAAAATGAATCCTTTAAAAAAAGAAAAAAAAAATTCAACTATAAAATTAACAAACTATAAAAATTAATAGCAGAAGGAATTATAGTTGATGTTTCCCTAGCTAAGAAAAGAAAGTATAATGTTCAGCTTCAAAACTCCAACATTGTCACTGACTCTCCATTCTTAATTGACATACTGCCATGAAGTTGTTTTTGAGTTCATTGAGAAGTTTCAACAGCATTAGGCATTTTTTAAAATGTTTTGTTTTTTAAGTACCTTTTATAGCATTTAATTTACTTCCTAAAGATTCAGGGGTTTCTGTGTGACCCTGAATTTTAGAAACATCTGGTCTACCTCAGTTAGATGTTGACTGCATAGAGATAGAGCTGAAGTGATCACCACAGCCATAAAATTGATTGACTAAGAAGGATTTATACAATGTTTACAAACCTGGAATCAAGTATGGATTTTATCTTAAAGTTAAAAGATATTAGAGAAAGTATTTAATTCAGGTATTTTCAAGTTTTAAAACTTCACTTGTTTACCTACTAAAAATATTTTTTTCTGCTTAGGAAAATGATATACCCTAATTTGCAGTGCTTTTCTCATAAAGTTTTAGGTGTGAAAGAATTGTAACTTACTAGATATGTTTGGGATGGGATGTTTTGTTGGGTAGGTTTTCTTTTTTCTTTTTAACTTTTAATAGGCTTCCAACAAGAATACAGTTGTTTCAGAACAAATTTTTTTTAACATTATACTTTTCCCTTTTTCTTCACGTGTTTAGAGAGTAAAATGAAAAACTGTGCACTCTGTGATTTTAACTTCTCTAATATACTCTTGAAATTTTTATTTTAATTTAAATTACCATCACACGGCCCTTTCAGTAGTAAAATCAGCATTTGTTCCCTCCCCAAACCCCATGCCAAATTCATCATAAAGAAAGCTCAGCATCCATAATTCCAATAGTGCTTATCAATTTAGAGGAGAGGGCATTTAGTAAATATTCCAACTGGTCGTTTTATGCACAAGGCTTCAGTCAGAACATAGAAAAAAAAAAAAACATTCTGTGAATGAAATATTGTATGTTCAGATTTTATAAAAGACATTTTTAAAAGCCCAATTTACAGCCGTATATTTTCTTATGATGTAATTTATGAAAAAGATGTCTGTACTAACAGGTGCTGTAACACTACTGTTGTTGGATTTTATTGTTTGGTGATAAATGTATACAATATTTCTAAGGGAAACTATGTACTGTGATGTAAAAGTCTGGGCAAAATGTATATAATCCTTGTATATAGTTGTGTATTTGATTATAATTACTGATTGTAAAGATTTAATAAAATACGTAAATATAAAAAAAAAAAAAAAAACCACCATGGAGACTAGAGAAACTCAGGGACAGAAGCCAAAGAAATAAAAGTCTCTCAAGAAATCAGCAGGAAAGCCCAATTTTCATCCACAGGTTTTCAGCAACATGCCTGCAATCTCAGCCCTTGCCTTGACCCTCTGCACATCTCTTAGGTTTGTGCCCAGACTTTCCCCATGGAGGAGTCTGAAATCTCAGCACATCTCAAAGGGGGTCCAGAAAATAGCAGTCCAGCCCTTCGGCTCTGGGTCAGTTAAACATGGTCTCAGCCGCCCCCTGGCGGACACTGGATACTGAGCCTTCATACATGCTCAGTTGCACCTCAGCCTGCCAGGATCCTCTGTTCATGGGATTCTCCAGGCAAGAATACTGGGGTGGGTTGCCATTTCCTCCTCCAGGGGATCTTTCCTGGAATTGAACCTGAGCCTCCCTTGTCTCCAACATTGACAGGCGAATTCTTTACCACTGAGCCACCTGGGAAGCCCTACTGAGCCTCAGGAAGGGGCATCTGGAAGGAGTTGGTGGCTGGACCAGTCTGAATAGCCTCTTCCCAGCAAATATTCAATTGAAGGACTGATGCTGAAGCTGAAGCTCCAATACTTTGGCCACCTAATGCGAAGAGCTGACTCATTGGAAAAGACCCTGATGCTGGGAGGGATTGGGGGCAGGAGGAGAAGGGGACGACAGAGGATAAGATGGCTGGATGGCATCACCAACTCGATGGGCATGAGTTTGAGTAAACTCCGGGAGTTTGTGATGGACAGGGAGGCCTGGCATGCTGCACTTCATGGGGTCGAAAAGAGTCGGACATAATTTAGTAACTAAACAACAACAAAGCCCGTGGGGTACCTCTCAGTGACTGAGTCCCTTTGCAACCAAAGAAGGTCAATCCTTGTCCCTGTGTGTCCTTTTTTTAAGAAAAAAGAAAAAACCATTTAAACTTTTTTATTATGGGGCATTCATTATGGAGAATTGCAAGCATATTTTTTAAAAATAGAGAAATAGGGAATTCCCTGACATTCCGGTGGTTAGGACTCCATGCTTCCAGTGCAGGGGGCACAGGTTCAATCCCTAGCAGGGGGACTAAGATCCCACATGCCACCAATATGTGGTCAAACGTATTCTCACTTCATCTTGACCTCTATCCTCTCCCTCCAACTGTTATTATTTTAAAGCAAATCCCAGAGAGTATATTATTCTGTAAATATTTCTAAATGCACAAAAAGTACAGAATCTTTTTAATCTCAACACACCTAAAAATAAACTTCAACATCATTAAATCATTAATGCTGTATTATGAACAGTCTCCTTGATGCCAAAAATATTCTTTTTTTAAAAAGCAGTCTGTTTGAATCGGGATCCACCGATTAGTTAACCTGACATTTAAATTTCTTTTTATCTATAGGTTCCCTGTTCACCTTGCAATTTATTTGTTGAAGAAATCTGATTTTCAATTTTTCCAACTTTATATTTAATTGACAACAATTATATACATTAAGTATACAAAGAAAAGATTTGATACACGTATACACTGTGAAATGGTTGCCATAATCAAGCTAACTAACACATCCATATCTTCACATAGTTGCCTCTGTGTATGTGTGTGTGTGTGTGTGCGTGTGTGTGTTGAGAACACTTAAGACCTATTCTCTCCATGATTTGCTATCTTAACACATAACTTAGATTTGCAAGTGGCCTGGGATTGTAGCCATGTTCACGAACAGAGGGAATGGAACCACATGCCAACCATGTTTTGTGATCAGAGCTACAGGGGTTTCACTTGCTTTTCAGTCCTGGTTTCCCCAGCTCTCTGTGGTTCTATTAGTTTTACCATCGAAAAATGAAGTTTAAAACAGAAAATGCACATGAAACTCTGTCAGAGAAAAATGAAAAATACTGCACAATTGATGTCTTTCAAATGACCAGAACCTCAAATTTTTCCACATCCTTTTGAGATTTCTGAGCCTGTGAAGGAGGTGGTAAGAAACACGGGGATTTGTGAAACCCTGAGTCCAGGTGGGGGCAGGCGAGGCCCCCGCCTAGTTCCTAGCTTTTCCACAGTCTACACGGGAGCCCCGGACCCCTCCTTCTTCCCTGAGCTCAGAGGCCCTCCTCTTCTCCTCGCAGAACCATCAGCCATCCTCCAGTCCTGCCAACCCGATCACAGAGCCTTTTTCTGGCAGCACTCTGACATCCAAGGCAACATCAGTGATATTAAACTAAATATGTCACTTTGGGCCAAACTGGCCCTTTGAAATTTTGATAAACATGGCTCAAATGCCCCTATTTCACAACCTGCTCAGGTCCAGACTAAAACCCCAAACACGGACACAGTGTTCTCTACTCCCTCCCCCAAGATTCCCACTCTGCTATCCCAGCTGGGCATGGGAGGGGTGCAGGAGCTCCATGCAGCTTCTGGCCTGCAGAACTGTGCCCTTTGCCAGTTCCTCTAGAGTCTAATAAAACTCAGGATGTCCTAGGATGGGCACCTTTACTAAGATACCAACAGTCAGGCGGGAGGGGGTCCACTCTCATCAGAGGGCTCGAGGGTAGCTCTCCAAGGGCTCTGGGCTGGGACTTAGGGCACCCTGACGTGAAAGATGTCATCTGAGGTGCCAGCTGAGGACAACACCAGAAAATAATCCAGAAAAATGTCATTAATAAATATTTTATCCCTGAGTCTTCCCCGGTGGTTAAGACTCTGAACTCCCAAGGCAGGGGGCACAGGTTCAACCCCGGGGAAATAAGATCCCTGAACTCCACATGGTGCAGTCAAAAAATAAATAAAATTAGGTACACCTTAAAAAAAAAAACAAAACCATCCTTACAAACAAGTTACCTAATAGAGTTTTTTAAAGTGAAATGTAGACTTTCCCCCTAATGACTAATCAGTTACTTCACCAGTACATTATTGTTTTCTCTTGATTTCTTCCTTTGATGAATTAAACAGTAGTCCCATCAACTTGGGAATCTGAAACACATACTTTGCCAATTTTTTTTTTCCTTATTTGTGGTTGCTGGGGGAGATGGGCTTCCCAGATGGCTCAGTGGTAAAGAATCCGCCTGCCAGTGCAGGAGACTTGGGAGACACGGGTTTCATCCCTGGGTCAGGAAGACATCCTGGAGAAAGGGAATGGTAGCCCACTGCAGTATTCTTGCCTGGGAAATCCCATGGACAGAGGAGCCTGGCAGGCCACAGTCCACGAGGTCGCAAAGAGTCAGACATAACTGAGCAACACTCAGCAGGCATGCACTGGGGAGACAGGAGTGGATAAAGCCCCTCCAAGTGGTGGCACTCAGCATCCCTTAAAAACCAGGCAGCGGGGCCCTTCCCTGGATTTCCTGTCCCTTAACAGACGGTCTCAGGAGAGGACCTGTCAGTACATCCATCCCTACCAGTCCAGTTTAGTAGGTGGGCTGCCTGGGTCTGGTACATGCTTTCCAGAGAGGAAGGGGTTGGCTCTTCCACCTCTGGGGTTGTGTCCTGGGAGAGCCCAAGGGGGAGACACAGGACAAGGGGTGGGGGCTCCATCCTGAGCCCCTACTTTACAATATAGAGTTGTAGAGCACAGTTCTACAAGCATCCACAAACCTGTCCTGGGGCGGCGACCCCAGGACCCGGGAGAGAGGAAACTGGGAGAAAACAGCAAGGCCACCACTAGCGACGCTTGATTAGTGGGGGCACAGTAACCCACTCCAGAACTCGTGCCTGGAGAACCCCATGGACAGAAGGAATCTGGAGGGCCACAGTCCACAGGGTCGCAGAGTCGGACACTCCTGAAGCGACAGGGCACGCAGGCACACAATGCTCACCGCCGGCAAACCAAGCCGCATACAGCCGCAGGAGGGAGCGTGGCTCTGCCCCAGGCCGCCGGCCAGCGCTGCCGCTCCCCATGAGGCCACCAGGGGGCGCAGCGGCGCCTGCAGGAACAAGGAGATCTGAGGATTCCCTCCTGGCTGGTGCTGCTGTCCGGCTGCCCGCGCTGGGCCATCCACCTGTGTCACTCCGGTAATGTTCATCGGCGCCCACAGTAGGTGCAATCACTACGCCCATTTTACAGACAGGCATCCACTTGGCAAGTTTCCCAGCTGAAAAGTGGTGGAGCCAGGACCTCTGGAGCCAGAGTCCAGGGGCAGTTTGCCCAGAGATGACTACCCAACCCTTGGATTTGGGCGGGGGTCGGGGTCGGGGGGGCGGTGAGGTTGGTTTTCATTGTTTTGGTCATGTGGGATCTTGGTTCCCCGACCAGGGATTGAACCTGTGCCCCCTGAAGTAGAAGCACAGAGTCTTAACCACAGGACGGCCAGGGAAGTCCCCACCCAGCCCATGTTTTACAGTCACCATCCACCCCTTCAAGTGTCCCCTCCTAGGTTGTTGAGGCCTGGGAAGGTGGAGATGACCTGAGCAGGCTGGATGTGGGACAGCTGGGGTCCTTTGCTTCTGGAGCCCCTCTCCTGTGAGCTCCCATCTCTCCTTCCACCCCCAGTTCAGGGACTGATGACAAAAGTAGGAAGGGAGATTGACTCAGTGAGTAATTTGTAATGGACTTTAGTTTTTAGAGCAGGTTTAGGTTCACAGCAAAATTGAGCAGAAATTTCAGAGATTTCCCTTTTACCTCCTGTCCCTTCATACTCACGGGCTTCCCTGGTGGTAAAGAATCCACCTGCCAATGCAAGAGATGTGGGTTTGATCCCTGGGTTGGAAAGATCCCCTGGAGAAGGAAATGGCAACCCACTCCAGTATTCTTGCCATGGAAATCCCATGGACAGAGAAGCCTGGCGGGCTACAGTCTATGGGGTTGCAAAAGAATGAGACATGACATAGAGTCTAAACCAGAACTCTCACACTCACAGCCTCCCTCAGCACCTCCCACAGAGTGACACTTTTGTTACAATCAATGAATCTATGTTGACACATCATCACCCAAAGTTCATACTTCACTTTGGTTCATTGTTGGTGTTGTACATACTATGGGTTTTGAGTAATGTGTAAGGACATGTATCCACTATTGTATTAACTAGTGTCTTAGAGTGAAACTTCACTGCCTAAAAAGCGTCTGTGTGTCTCCTATTAATCCATCTCTTTCCCCTCATCCCCTGGCAACCACTGATCTTTCCCATCTTCAGTTTTGCCTTTTCCAAAATGTCATATATGTGGCTGGAATTATAAAGTATGTAGCTGGTTTAGATTGGTGTCTGCCACTCAGTAACATACATTTGTATCCCCCACATCTTTTCATGGCTTGAGAGCTCATTTCTTTTTAATCTTAAATAATATTCTTTTTTTTTTTTTTAAGAACTTTAGGTTTATTTATTTTTTATTTTTGGCAGCACAGCTTGTGGGAGTCTTAGATCCTGGGCCAGGTACTGAACACAGGTTCACATCAATGAGAGAATGGAGTCGTAACCACTGGACTGCCAGGGAATTCTCTTGAATAATATCCTATTGTATGAATGTTCCACAGTTCATTTATCCAGTCACCTTCTGAAGGACTTCTTGTTTGCTTTCAAGTTTTGGAGATTATGACTAAAGCTGCTCTGGACATCCAAGTGCAGGCTTTTATGTAGATGTAAGCTTTCAGTTCATTTGGGTAAATACCAAGGACTGAGATTGCTGGATTATATTGGTAAGAGTATGTTCAGTTTCATAAGAAGCTGTCAAACTGTCTTCCAAAGTGGCTGAATCATGTTCCATTCCCACCAGCAAAGAATGAGAGTTCCTGCTGCTCCACACCCTCATCAACATTTGGTGTTGTCAGGGCTCTGGATTTTGGCCATTCTGTTAAGAGTCTAGCGGTATCTCGTTTTAACTTGCATTTCTCTAATGACATGTGCTGTTGAATATCTTTTCATATGCATTTCGCCATTGATATATCTTCTTTGGTGGGGTGTCTGTTCAAATCTTTTGCCATTTTATTTTTTTCTTTTGCCATTTTATAATTAAGTTGTTTGTTGTCTTGTTGAGTTTTAAGGCTTTGTTGTGTATTTTGGATAACAATCCTTTATCAGATATATCTTTTGCAAATATTTGCTCCCAGTTTGTGGCTTGTCTTCTCATGCACTTGACATTATTTTTCACAGAGCAGTTTTTATTTTAATGAAGTTCAGTTTATCAGTTCTTCCTTTCATGGACTGTGCCTTTGGTGTTATATCTAAAAAGTCATCACCATACCCAAGGCCACCTAGATTTTCTCTGACATCATCTTCAAGAATCTTTACAGTTCTGTTCTTTATATATAAGTCTATCATCCATTGTGAGTTAATTTTTCAGAGTGTAAGATCTATGTCTGGATGCTTCTTTTGCATATAGATGCCCAGCTGTTTCAGCACCATTTGTTGAAAAGATTCTCTTTGTTCCTTTGTATTACCTTTGCTCCTTTGTTAGAGATCCATTAACTATATTTATGTGAGTATATTTCTGAGCTTTCTATTCTGTTCCATTGATCTATTTGTCTGTTCTTTTGCTATTATTATACTGTCTTGATTACTATAGCTTTATAATAAGTCTTGAAATTGGGTCGAGTCAGTCCTCTGATTTTGTTCTTCTCCTTCAATACTGAGTTGGCTATTCTGGGTCTTTTGCCTCTCTAAATAAACTTTAGAATCAGCTTATCAATATCCATAAAATAATTTGCTGCCATTTTGATTTGGATCACGTTGAATCTGCCGATCAAGTTAAGAACTGACATCTTGTTGGGCTTCCCAGGTGCTGCTAGTGGTAAAAGAATCCACTGGTCAATGCAGGAGACTTAAGAGATGCCAGTTCAATCCCTGGGTAGAGAAGATCCCCTGGAGGAGGGCATGGCAATCCACTCCAATATTCTTGCCTGGAGAATCCCATGGACAGGGGAGCCTGGCAGGCTACAGTTCATAGGGTCACAAAGAATTGATCATGACTAGGTGACTTAGCACACATGACATCTTGATACATGGACACCTTCCTATTTATTTGGTTCTTTGATTTCTTTCATCAGAATTTTGTAGTTTTCATCACATAGATATGGGTTTGATTTCTACGTAAGTATTTCTTTTGGGGCTGCTAATGTAAATGATGATATATTTTTAACTTCAATTCCACTCGTTTGTTGCTGTTATACAGGAAAGCTACTGCATTTTACGTATTAACATTGTATCCTGCAGCTTTTCTAAAATTGCCTATTAATTCCAAGAGCTTTTGTTGTTGGTGGTGGTCCTTTCAGATTTTCTACATAGAAAATCATGTCATGTGTGAATAGTTTTATTTCTTCCTTCCCAATCTGTATAACCTTTACTTCCATTTCTTGTCTTATTGCGTTAGCCAGGACTTGCAGTGAAATGTTGAAAAGGAGTAGTGAAAGGGGAGACCCTTGCCTTGTTCTTGATCTTAGCAGGAAAGCTTCAAGTTTATCACTGTTAAGAATGATGTTAGCTGTAGTTTTTTTTGTAGATGTTTTTTATGTTGAGGAAGTACCCCTCCTAATGATTTGCTGGAAGTTTTAATCTTGAATGAGTATTGGATTTTGTCAAATGCTTTTTCTGCATCTGTTGATATTATCATGTGATTCTTTTTCTTCTTTAGCCTGTTGATATGATAGATTACATTCATTGGTATTTAAATGTTGAGCCACCCTTACACACTTGGCATAAATCCCACTTGGTCATGGTGCTGAGTGAATAGTTTTATATGCTAGCCCTGTGACAGGTTATGTTTTCCAAATGTTACCACACCCAAGTTGACCCAGGAGACTATGGTGCTCTTCCTGACTCATGCCTCTAAATTGGAGAACTCCCTCTTTCCCTCAGTGGGACTGTTTCCATCTTTTTCCTCCCTTTGGCCATGTCACATGGCTCGTAGGATCTCAGTTCCCCAACACAGGATTGAACCCCAGGGCCTCGGCAGTGACAGTGGGAGGCCCTAACCACCGGACCATCAGGGAATTCCCCAGTTTCCATCATTTTAGAGCAAGCAGCTATGGCCAGGAGCCCACAGCCCCAACACTTTCCTCCTCTCTCCTCTGTTATCTCAAGGCTCTGCCCACATGGCCTGGTGCATACATGCTGGGTCATATTCGACTCTTTGCAACCCTATACAGGCTCCTCTGTCCATGGGACTCTCCAGGCAAGAATACTGGAGTGGGTTGCCATTTTCTCCTCCAAGGGATTTTCCTGAGCCAGGGATCAAACCCAGTCTCCTGTGACTTCTGCATTGGCATGCGGATTCTTTACCCCTGAACCACCCTTAAACTGGAGGCCACCCCAAACCTTTGGCAACAGATCTGATGACCTAGGTAGGTCTGGATCACCCTTCTGTTGACCCCACATCCCCAACATAGTGAAACATGGGCTCCACGGCAGAGCCCCCAGGCCCACGCGGTGTCTCCAGCTGGTCTTCTCAGCCTTGCTTCCTCCTACCTCCCCATCCCAATTCCCAGCCCTTAAAACCCTTAAAGGGCTGGGAAACCCTTAAAGTCCGGCTGCAACAGACAGTCAATCAACAGGTGGTACATTCACCCTGCACATATTTACCAAGAGCTTGTTTATGCCAGGCCATAACCTGGTTCTGAGATACAAGCAAACTGGACTCAGTCCCTGCCCACAGGAGCCGACAGTGCGGTGGGAAAGAGATGTGGGTAAACAACTCCTGTAACACAGAGGGGGTCAGTGTCAGACAGGGGTGACCCAGGGGTCTTTTGACATTCTGTAGTCCCCTGCCTCTCTGTTCCTTCTCTTTGACACACCTTTATAAAAAAAATAATAATTTTGTTTATTTATTTTTGGCTCTGCTGAGTCTTCATTCCCGCACGGACGTTTCGCTAGTTGTGGTGATCGGGGGCTTCTCTCTAGTTGTGGTGCGCAGGCTTCTCATTGTGGTGGCTTCTCTTGTTGCGGAGCACGGGCTCTAGGGCGCGTGGGTTCAGTACTTGCAGCTCCCAACTTCTAGAGCACAGGCTCAGTAGTCATGGCCCACGGGCTTAGTTGCTTTGCAACATGCGGGAATCTTCCTGTCCCAAGGATCAAATCTATGTCTCCTGCATTGGCAAGTGGATTCTTTACCACTGAGCCACCTGGGAAGCCCTACACACTTTTTAAAATGTTCTTCCTGGATTCTTGGCACAGTGAACGCCTATTTATTCTGCCAAAGCCCAGCTCAGATGTTTTGTCTTTCATGAAGCATTTCTTGGTTGTTCTTTCTGCCCCTGCAGACGTAATTGCCCCTTTGGCTTTGCCTTTGTAGTGCTCGGGGCATGCTCCAAGGCCCACCTTCACGCTAAGCTGGACATTCCTGACCTCAAGTACAGCTACCCATGTGACCACCAGGCAGCCTGGGCTTCTGCTTTCAGCTCTAACCGCAAGGCCCCAACCCTCCTTCTGGAGCCAGCCTGAGACCTTTCCCCCGCCTACCCCCTCCCCACCCCTGCTGCAAACGCTTTCATCTCCAGCCTTCTCCCAAGACTGGCCTATTACCACTTAAAGCATCCTTGAAAGCGGACATCGACACCAGGGCTCTGGGAACTTGGCCGGGACCACCTCGTCTGGTTGGGCAGGATGCACACGTCACACATTACAAGGGGCCCCATTCACATAACAGACACATTGCACATCATAGATCTGGGTGTTTAGTGCACCAGTTTCCTGGCAATCAAGGGTCTTGAAGAAGGGACGCCTTTTACTAATTTTCACGGGGCAGTGGCCCTGGGTCTGAGGTAGTCAAGGCCGGACGGAGCCGCTGCCTTGGGTACCAAACAACACTGAAGGTAGTGGGCCCAGGGATGTCCAGGGAAGCGGGGGAGGGGTAGCATGGCTCCAGACACAGCCACACCCCTGTGATTGCCTCCTCCTGGACCTTCTGTTCCTGGTAGCGTCTCACTGGGCCAGGAGCAAGTGGCTACTGATTAACGGAGGGCTCCAGGAAGCATGAATTGTGGGCATGAAGGCTTTTTAAAGTCAAATATGGGTGAAGAGGCATCTAGCATGGAGACGGAGGACAAGGCTGTGGGTGTGGCCAGCAGCGGGTGCAGCCCCAGCTGTGCGTGACCCTGGACAAGTGATCTCATTTCTCAGCTTCCCCATCTGTGGATTTGGGGTAGGGAGGCTACCTTCCCCATGGGCTTTGCAAAGAAGAAATAGGACTTTGCATGTAAATCACTTAGCACAGTAAATCTGAATGTGGGTGACCATCAGAGAATAAAACAGCTTTGGTAGGGAGGCCCAGCAGGAGACACTCATTGGACCCTGGGACTTTTAAGAGCCCTCAAAAAGGTTTTAATTTAAAAAAAAAGGTTTTAATTACTTCCCCGGTGGGCACAGTGGTAAGGAATCCTCCTGCCAATGCAGGAGACACAAGAGACTCAGGTTCAATCCCTGGGTCAAGAAGATCCCCTGGAGGAGAAAATGGTAACCCACTCCAGTATTCTTGCCCAGAAAATTCCATGGACAGAGGAGCCTGGTGGGCTACAGTCCACGGGATCGCAAAGAGTTGGACATAACTGAGGGCATGGCACACACAATTTACAAAATCAAAAGGAAAAAGCGAATACATTAATGATGAATATATGGCAGCAAATCCAGCCTGAATTATGTTTGCTTTGTATTGGGTTGGCCAAAGTGTTCATTCAGGTTTTTCTGAAAGATGATATGAAAATACCCAAATGAACTTTTTGGCCAACCCAATACCAATTTTTAACTTAAAATTTTATATTATTTTTTTTTAATGAAGGATGAGACCCAAAAAAACAGAAGTGCTCAGGGCCTGTGGAAGTCACAGTGCAGCCCTGAGCCCTACATTATGCAAATACTCTGGACATCCTTTCTTCAGGGACATCAATCTACTTGGTAAATAACAACAAAGCTCTGATATATCCCTCTCTGAAAAGGACACTGCAGTTTAGTTGCTAAGTCGTGTCTGACTCTGCGACCCCATGAACTGTAGGCCACCAGGCTCCTCTGTCCATGAGATTCTTCAGTCAAGAATACTGGAATGGGTTGCCATTTCCTTCTCCAGAGGATTTTCCCAACCCAGGGATTGAACCTGGGTGTCCCACATTGGGAGGTGGGTTCTTTACCCCTAAGCCACCAGACACACTCAAGGACAAATTCTAGGCAGGTGCTCTTGGAAGTACCCCTCCACCCAACACACACACCCAGCAGCCCCACCATCATCCCAGGGGAGAGTGGATGATAAAACATATATTTGTGCCTTTGAGGCCTTGACAATGGGTATTGAGCAAGTATTTATCCAGTGACTTGATTCTGGGTTTCCCCAGCGATGTTCAGATTCAGATTCTCACTGGGAAAAGAAAAAAAAGAAAACACTTGGCACCAGAGACTCAAACAAACCAGCCTGATCCAGGAGGGCTGGCAGCAGCCAGAGCTTATAAATAACTGTGCTGTGGCCCCAGCCCCGGAGGAGCCATTGCGTACAGCCCGTCCCGCCTGGGCCTCAGCTGGCACCTATGACATCTGCAAGCTGCTATTTGCCGCTGGAGGAAGAGAGAACAGCAGAAGGCAGCTTGGGTGACTTTCATGGGTGCACTTGTTCTGGCCCAACAGGTGGACGAGCTCCCAGCCGGCCAGCGTGGGAAAGGTCACAGGGCTAATGTTACTTGCCTTGAACACGTGTCCTGCAGCCTGGGACCCAAAGTTGTTTACTTTATTATGAAATGTGTTTTAACAACCCATGCTGCTTTCTTCTGGGGCTAAAGGATGAAAGATGAGAGGTGCCTGCGGGCAGCCATCGTGCTTAGAAGCTGTGGCTCTGGGAAGGGATAAGGGGTCCCCACCCTTGAGGGTGGGGGGTCTCAGTGAGCCCACTTGCCCTGTGCACTGTCTGTGACCATGACTCTTCTCACAGGCCCTGTCTCTGCCCTGCCAAGCTGTCAACATCTTGCCATGACTCCAACTTGTTGCTGTTCAGTTGCCAAGTTGTGTCCAATTCTCTGTGATCCCATGGACTGCAGCATGCCAGGCTTCCCTGTCCTTCAGTATCTCCCTGAGTTTGCTCAAATTCATGTTCACTGAGTCCATGATACTAGCTAACCGTCTTATCCTGTCCTACCCCTTTCTCCTTTTGCATTCAACCTTTCCCAGCATCAAGGTCTTTTCAATGAGTCAGCTCTTCGCATCAGGTGCCCAAAGTATGGGAGATTCAGCATCAGTCCTGCTAAGAAATACTCAGGGTTGATTTCCTTTAGGATTGACTGGTTTGGTCTCCTTGCAGTCTGAGGGACTCTCAAGAGTTTTCTCCAGCACAATTTAAAAACATCCATTCTTTGGAGCCCAGCCTTCTTTATGGTCCAACTCTCACATCTGTACACGACTACTGGAAAAACCATAGCTTTGACTTTTCAGACCTTTGTTGGCAAAGTGATATCTGCTTTTTAATATCTGCTGTCTAGGTTTTTCATAACTTTCTGGAGCACTTCTGGGTCTACTCTCTGTTTCCCAGCCTAAGCATCCCTCTCCAAATCAAGGTACATTAGGGGTCAGCAGGGATGGGAAGAACTGCTGAGATGACCTTCTGGGCAGGGCAATAGGAGAACCCCAGGACCACTTTTTACCTTTTCATGCTATTCATGGAGTTCTTGAGGCAAGAATGTGGAAGTGGTTTGCCATTCTCTTCTCCAGAGGACCACGTTTTGTCAGAACTCTCCACAATGACCCGTCTGTCTTAGGTAGCCCTACATGTCATAGCTCGTGGTTTCACTGAGTTACACAAGGCTGTGATCTATGTGATCCATTTGGTTAGTTTTCTGTGATTGTGGTTTTCATTCTGTCTGCTCTCTGATGGATGAGGATAAGAAGAGGTGCAAAAAAAAAAAAAAGAAGAAGAAGAAGAAGATTGTGCAAGCTTCCTGATGAGAGGGACTGGCTGTGGGGAAAACTGGGTCTTGCTCTGGTGAGTAGGACCATGTTCAGTAAATCTTTAACCCAATAATCCAATTTTCTGCTGATAGATGGGGCTGTGCTCCCTCCCTGTAGTTTGGAGAAATGGACAGAGGATGAGATGGTTGGATGGCATCACTGACTCAATGGACATGAGTCTGAGCAAGCTCGGGTAGATAGTGAAGCACAGGGAAGCCTGGTGTGCTACAGTCCATGGGGTCACAAAGAGTTGGACATGACTTAGTGACTGAACAACAACGACAGGACCACATCAGAGGCCTGGCCACTGAGGTTTGGGTTTAACCCTTTAATCCCCCAGAGGCCCCCAAGTCCCTGCAGTGCTCACTGGCGCAAAGAACGGAAGATGTCAGAAACAGGCCGGGCCCGAGGCTCTATGAGTTAGACTCCCGGTGCTTGAGTGTTAGCAAGCCAAGGACAAGAGCCCTGAGGGAGCTGACCACACAGCAGGTCCCGCCTGTCCACCACACAGTCACAGCCTCCTGTTTCACTTCCCTCCAACGTGGCAAAATGGGAATACCAGGAATTAGATGGCACAAGTAGGTTAAGGCTTAGCCTACATAATCCCTGGCACGCGGTCCGTGCTGCTTTATTTTAATACATCTTACAGATGAAGTTCAGAGACTCAGGGATGTATTCACTTCCTCGGGCAGCCATAACAAATTCCCACCAACTTGGTGACATAAAACAACAGAAATGTATTCTCTCCAAGTTCCAGTGGCCAGAAGTCCAAAATAAAGGTGTCGGCAGGACCCAACTCCCTCCAGAGGCTCTCAGGAAGGAGGCTTCCTGGCTTCTAACAGCTTCTGGCAGCTCCAGGCCTTCCTCACCTTGAGGGGCACCACCTGAATCTCTGCCTTTGTTTCTCATGGACTTCCCCTCTGTGTGGCTTCTCCTCTTCTGTCTTTTATGAGAGTATCAGTCATTAGATTTAGGGCCAATGACAGACAATCCAGGATGATCTCAAGTAGAGATTCTTAACTTAATTACATCTGCAGAGGACTTCCCGGGTGGTCCGATGGCTAAGACTCTGTGCTCCCAGTGCAGGGGGCCTGGGTTCGATCCCTGGTCAGGGAATTAGATCCCACCTACCAGAACTAAGAGTTACCCTGCTGGAACTAAAGCTTCCAGGTGTTGCAACTAAGACCTAGTGCAGTCAAATACATAAATAAATATCTAATTACATTTGCAAAGACCCTTTTTTCCAGATAAGGTCATGTCACAGGTTCTAGGTAGATCCATGGGGGCAGGGGGTTGGGAACCATTCAACCCACCACAGAGCCTAAGACCAGGTGAGTTAGTGGTGAAAAGGAAGACAAACCAGCTCATTCAACGCCTGCCTTAGTGGTGGTCAGGGAGACCGATCAGCAGGAAATACAGAGTGTCCAGATTTCCTACTGACGAACATGCTGAGAGGTCTCGAGCAAGACCAACAGGTCAGCAAGTCGAGCTGGAACTGGAGGGAGAGCGAATTCTACGTAATCGCTCTGACAATCCACCTGATCTCTGTCCCCCGTGACAGGTCACTCCCATTGAGAACAAATGCATATGACTCTACGTGTGACACACCCTCTCAGATTAGATTCTGGAACCAATTTCTTTGGCTGCTTTGTTGCTGTGTGAGCAAGCTCCAGGAGGCGGTGAAGGACAAGGAAGCCTGGCATGTTACAGTCCATGGGATCGCAAAGACTCGGACACGACTGAGCAACTGAAACCAACCTAACCCTACTGCTGTAATCACATCCATGTTTGATCTGGCGTCAGAAAGTGGTCCCCGAACCCCACCCCAGCCCCACCCTGGAGGCATGGGCCACAGTCCTACAGACAGGGTTCAAATTCTGTCACTTGCCGAACTGTCCCAGGTTCCAATCCCAACTCAATCCTTAGAGTGGAGGGAAAGGAGGGTCCAGAGATGAAATGACCCCGACAGTGATTTCTTTGTTCATGGCCTGCGCCATCTCTGGGATCTCATAGCCAAAGAGGCTTCACAGGTGTGCGTGGCCAGCTCCTATGTAAAGCAGTTCTGGGCACCTTTGAATAAGCCTCCTTGGCTGGCCCCAACTTGGGGCTGTCTTGAAAATGACCCTGTAACCCTGAGTCATCCTGAGAATTCACACAGTGAGTATGACTCATCTCAGTGGATATCACCTTAGCACAATCAGTGAGGGAATTGTTTTGTGTTGTTTTGTAACAACTTTATGAAGCTGTAATTCACATACCATACAATCCACCTATCTAAAGTGTATAATTTGATGGTGTTTAGTATAGTCAGTCTTGTGCAATCATCAACACAATCAATTTTAAAACATGTTGATCACCCCTTAGCCATTGCCCCCCTAATTCTCCTGCCCCTCCTGCCCCTCAGCCCCTCGCAACTGCCAGTCTTCTTTTCTTTCTGTCTATAGATTTGCCTGCTCTGGACCTTTCATGTAAATGGAATCATAGTAACATAAGACGGGGCCTTTTGTCTCTGGTTTCTTTCCCATAGTGCAAAGTTTTCAAGGTTCATCTGTGCTATAGCCTGTAACAGCACTTCTTTCCTGTTTCTGCTGAGTAATATTCCACTGTGAGGACAGACCACATTTTGTTTATCCATCCATCAGTTGATGGACATTTGGATTTTTATGCTATTTAGTTCTCAAGGATATGCTGCTATGAATATTTGTGTAGGCAAGTTTTCAAATTGCTTTCCTTTTGGAATCACCAGCCAGCAGATGTACAAATGTCCTTAAGGGAACCACATGCACCGCCTAGCCGGCCAAAATGTTCATTCAAATTCAGGGCAAATGTGGAATTTGTCTATGAAAGGGAGACAACAGGTGATGTCATAGTGGGAGGTACCCAAAGTGACTAGAGAGAAGGGTTTTCAAAGATGATAAATGCCAGTGGGCAGGAGTACAAGTAGCATATGATATCACTCATAGGTGGAATCTGAAAAAAGGATCCAAATGAACTTACCTACAAAACAGAAATAGAGTTACAGATGTAGAGAAAAACTTATGGTCTCTAGGGGGAAGAGGGGGAATGGATAAATTAGGAGATTGGAAATGACATATACACACTACTATGTATAAATATGGAGAGGGGAATGCAACCCACTCCAGTGTTCTTGCCTGGAGAATCTCATGGATGAAGGAGCCTGATGGGCCCCAAGTCATGGGAGCCTGTTGGGCCCCAACTCATGGGGTCGCAAGGAGTCAGACATGACTGAGTGACTCACACACATACACTTATATAAGACAGATAACTAATAAGAACCCACTGTAGAGCACTGGGAACTCTACTCATCACTCTGTAATGATCTGCAGGGAAAAAAGAATCTAAAAGGGGTATGTATATAGCTTCTCAGGTGGTAAAGAATCCTCCTACTAATGCAGGAGATAAGGGAGATGCAGGTTCAATCCCTGGGTCGGTAAGATCCCCTGGACAAAATGACAACCCACTCCAGTATTCTTCCCTGGGAAATCCCATGGACAAAGGAGTCTGGAGGGCTACAGTCCACGGGATTGCAAAGAGTCAGATGTGACTGAGCGAATGAGCATGGCATGGCACATATATTAACGTGTGTGTGTGTCTGCGTGTGTGTGTAACTGGTTCACTTTACCATACACCTGAAACTAACACAACATTGTAAACCAACTATGCTCCAAAAAAGAATTTTTTTAAAAAGAAAATGAGCTGTAAAGCCATGAAAAGACAAAAATAAAATAATAAGTAAAATGCAGGAAATAGAGATGGATAACTGATCAGTGGTTGCCAAGGGTTGGAAGGAGGGCACAGGAGAATTGGGGTGGCGGAGTGAAACGGTTCTGTATAACACTGTGATGATGGATGCAGGACATTGTCCACTGTCAAATCCCCAGAGCTTTACAGCACAGAGCAAATCTTAATGGAGACAAATTTTTTTAAAAATCATTTAGGAGATAGTGGGGGAGTCCCAGGATAGAGTGCAGACTGTGAAAAAAGAATGTAACTGTATTAGAAAAGTCACATAACCTCCCTGAAGGAGATGGGGGAGAAAAGGTGCTGATCTAAAGTTTCTTAAGCAACTGTGGGAATGATTGGTGGCCATTAGACTTTGTTGTTGTTGTTCAGTCACTCAGTTGTGTCCAGCTTTTGTGACCCCATGGACTGCAGCACGCCAGGTTCCCCTGTCCTTCACTACCTCCTGGAGTTTGCCCAAACTGAGTCGATGACGCCATCCAATTATGTCATTCTCTGTCGTCCCTTTCTCCTCCTGCCAAAGTCTGTTGACAAAGTGAGCTACATGTAGCGCTGTATTCTTCCTGATAATTTCGTTGCTCATGGCGAGCAAGCTAACACTCCTGAATCACATGGATAAATAAATAAGTAAAGGGATGACAGGTGGTGGGAGCTGAGTTTCTCCCGGTTGCAGAGGGAAGTTATAGATAAGCAAGGGAAAGGCTGGAATGAACCGTGTGGTACTGGTTTAGAGTTGGAGATATCAGCAGCAACTCATTTAGCTTATAAAAATACAGATGGGTAAATACAGAAATGCTGTTGTTGTTGTTCAGTCACTAAGTCATTTCCAACTCTTTGTGACCCCATGGACAGCAGCATGCCAGTCTCCCCTGTCCTCCACTATCTCCTAGAGTTTGCTCAAATTCATGTCCATTGAGTCAGGGATGCTATCTAACCATCTCATCCTCTGCCACCCCCTTCTCCTCTTGCCCTCAATCTTTCCCAGCAGCAGGGTCTTTTCTAATGAGTTGGCTGTTTGCATCAGGTGGTCAAAATATTGGAGCTTCAGCTTCACCCTCAGTCCTTCCAATGAATATTCAGGATTGATTTCCTTTAGGATTGACTGGTTTGATCTCCTTGCAGTCCTAGGGACTCTCAACAATCTTCTCCATCACCACAACTAGAAAGAATCAATTCCTTGGTGCTGAGTTTTCTTTATTGTCCAACTCTTACATCCATACATGACTACTGGAAAAACCTCAGCTTTGACTAGATGGACCTTTGTCGGCAAAGTGGTATCTCTGCTTTTAAATACAGAGAAGGCAATGGCAAGCCACTCCAGTACTCTTGCCTGGAAAACTCCATGGACGGAGGAGCCTGGTAGGCTGCAGTCCATGGGGTCTCGAAGAGTCAGACACAATTGAGCGACTTCACTTTCACTTTTCACTTTCATGCTCTGGAGAAGGAAATGGCAACCCACTCCAGTGTTCTTGCCTGGAGAATCCCAGGGATTCTGGGAGCCTGGTGGGCTGCTGTCTATGGGGTCGCACAGAGTCAGACACGACTGAAGCGACTTAGCAGCAGCAGCAGCAGCTTTTCTATATGCTGTCTAGCTTTAATAGCTTTCCTTACAGGGAGCAAGGATCTTTTAACTTCATGGCTTCAGTCACCATCTGCACTAATTTTGGAGCCCAAGAAAATAAAATCTCTGCCACTGCTTTAACTTTTCCCCCTTCTATTTGCCATGAAGTGATGGGACTGGATGTCATGACCTTAGTTTTTTGAATGTTGACTTTCAAGTCAGCTTTTTCACTCTCCTCTTTCACTTTCATCAAGAAGCTCTTTAGTTCCTCTTCACTCTCTGCCATCCGAGTGGTATCATCTGCATATCTGAGGTTGTTGATATTTCTCCCAGCATCCTAGTCATGTGTATTATATACAAGTTATCTATATTTCAGCATAAATTTCCAATTTTGTTCCTTCAGAGGGCACATGGCACCCAGACCTAGGTTCCTAAGCCTGTTCTCCTTGATAACAGACACCAGGGCCCCTGGAAGAAGTGCCTGATCCTAGCCTGGGGGAGGAGCCTGGAGCATCTTGGAAACCGGGAAGGAAAGAAGGAAGGAAGTGCTTCCAAAACAAAGGGATGGGGCCACATCAAAGGACCACAGAATCTACTAAAATTGAATCAACCCAGAGTCAAAGGTAGGAACAATTTGAACAAAAAAGAAATAACATATTTGATAACAACTCAAATGATAAAATAAATATCTGTGAGTCTGTACTGATACAAATAAATGATTGAATAAGCAAATAAAAGAGGGAGAGAAAAAGTTTCTGTATGGGAAAATTGTTAATAATTGATGTAAATATTGACCCCTCAAGGTAGTGAAGCTTGACTCCCCACCCACTATAGCCCTGACTTCTTCCAGGGAGCACAGTATGGAATGGAGGTCAAAGTAGAACTTTACAGACATCACCTCAGTCAGGTGAGCAAAGTCAACATCCATGGCGGTGATTATGTTGACATCAGGCAGCCTTGAAACGATGTGATGAGGATGACACTTCGTTTCTGTGGTCTTCCTCCCAAGAGTCCTTAAACACCAGTCTAGTCATGAGAAAAACAAACAAGCCACCTCACAAACCCAAAATGAGGGACAGTCTACTGACAATCGTACTTCCCCAAACCATCAAGATTCTCAAAGTTAAGGGAAGTCTGAGAAACCGTCCCAGCCAAGAGTAGCCCAAGAAGGCATGACAACAGAATGTCATGTGACATCTTGGGTGGCACCCTGAAACAGAAGAAGGACATTAGGTAAAAACTAAGGGAATTTGAATAAAAGTGTGAACTTTAGTTAATAATAGTATACAACTGGGTGAGGGGGTTGTATACGAAAAGTCTCTGTATACTTTTCTGTAAATCATCAGTGATTCTAAACATAAACAGTGCAAGAGACCCGGGTTCAATCCCTGGGTCAGGAAGATTCCCTGGAGAAGGAAATGGTGGCCCACTCCAGTATTTTCCCTGGAGAATCCCGTGGACAGAGGAGCCTGGCAGGCTACGGTCCATGGGGTCGCAAAAGTCGGACAGGACTTAGCAACTAAACCACCACCAAACATAAAACTTTATTTAAAAAAAAAAAAACACCTAAAATGTATAAGGAGGGGCCACTGATGGAGCTGGAAGAGGGTGGGGAGCACTTGGCCTGGGGCAGGAAGACACCTTTCCACCTCCCAGGAAGCAGGGGAGAAGGGATGGTGCCATGTGCAAGAGTCCCTGTCAGGAAGTCATGGGAGTTTAAGGAGGCAGACAAGCTGGCGTCATTTAAGGTCAGCTGGGGGGAGGGGGGTGGTTTCCAAGCAGAATAGAGATTTGCAGGGGCCACTGCTGACAGAGGGCCCAGTGGAGGGCAGAAAGCTTGAATGTGCCAGCATCATCTACTAAACTATGGAAGGTGAGCATTTGGTTTCCCTATTCTTGGAAAAAAGAACCCAGCTATTTGTCCCTCCCTCCCTTCCTCCTTAAGACTTACCAACTGGGTTTTCAGGCTGGACCCTTAGAATTCTCTGCTCTGAGGCCAAATTCAGAGTCTTCTTAGACTCAGGAAAGAATTGAATTGCCTGCAGCTGGGGGCTGAGGGAGGGGCCGGCAGGGAAGGGGCAAACTGAGGGCTGATCTATATCCTTGGGGGCCCCAGGGGAACAAGCGCCTGGAGGATGTGGGAGCAGGTGAGAGTGGGGCTCCCAGCTTCATCTGGAAGTGGGCAGCTAGGACAAGGGCAGATCAGCACCGACCAATGAGGAGGGAACTTCCAGGGGTCCTGCCTCCTAAGGTCTCAATGGCCTCCAGAGACCCTCAGCATCTCTGCAGGTGGGAAGGCAGGAGGCCAGAGCTGCAGTAATACCTGAGAGTGAATTTCCCTTCCATGCTGCCTGACAGGGTTCCAGAGCAGTTACACTTTTTTAAATATAATTATTTTTTATAAATTATAAATTATAATTTTTAATAAATTATTTTTTAAATAAAATAATTTATTTGCTGGTGTCAAGACTTAGTTGGGGCTGGCAGAATCTTTTTTTTTTTTTTTAATATTTATTTATTTTTAATTTTTGGCTGTCCTGGGTCTTCTTGCTATGCAGACGTTTCTCTAATTTCAAAGAATGGGGGCTACTCTCTAGTTGCAATGCACTGGCTTCTCATTGCCGTGGCTTCTCTTGTTGCAGAGCACAGGCTCTACAGCACACAGGCTTCAATAGTTATGGCTCTCAGGCTCCAGAGCACGGGCTCAATAGTTGTGGTGCCCGAGCTTAGTTGCTCTGAGGCATGTGGGATCGTTCTGGATCAGGGACCGAACCCATGTCTCCTGCACTGGCAGGCAGATCCTTTACCACTAAGCCACCAGGAAAGCCCTCAGAGAATCTTTCATTGCAGCACATGGACTCTCTACTGTGAGACGGGCATAACTAGCGCCATGACAGGCGCCCTGAACTAAGAGTAGGCCTAAGTTTCAGTTTCTCCCGAGGGTGGGGTAATTATCTGCCCTCAACAGGCCACCAGAGACCAACCAATCAGCACGCGCCCAGTAAACCTCTGGGAGAGTCCCCTGGAAATTCCCGCACGCGGGAAAGTTTTAAAGTGTGTTTGACCAATGAAATTGCTTTGTAAACATGTAACCAATCCGCTTGCGCCAACTACCTACTGCTTATGTTCGAAAATTGAGCACCCTATAAATGTGTGTGACAGCTTGTGCTCAGGGCTCTCTGACTCTGCACCACTGTGTTGGTTGCGGCAGGGGCCCTGACTCGAGTCAGCAATAAATTCCCTTCCTTTGCGTTGTTGCATTATCGTGGAGGTCCTCTCTCTTCCCGCTCGGGGATTCGGACATCGGGCATAACACTACTTATTGTGCCCAGGCTTATTTGTTCCCGGGCAAGTAGGATCTCATTTCCCCAACCACGGATTTAACTTGTGTCCCCTGCATTGCAAGGTAGATTCTTAACCATGGGACTACCAGGGAAATCCCCAGACACATTCTAATTTAAACAAAATCAAGAAAATTAAGTGACATGGGTTGAATCATGTCTCCCCAAAATTCATGTTGAAATTGTCAAACCCAAGTCTGTATGCTTGCTGCACAGTTCAGTTCAGTCGCTCAGTCATGTCCAACTCTTTGCAACCCCATGGACTGTGGCAGGCCAGGCTTCCCTGTCCATCACCAACTCCCGGAGCTTGTTCAAACTCATGTCCATCAAGTCAGTGATGCTATCCAACCATCTCATCCTCTGTCATCCCCTTCTCCTGCCTTTAATCTTCCTCAGCATCAAGGTCTTTTCCAGTGAGTCAGTTCTTTGCGTCAGGTGGTCAAAGTATTGGAGTTTCCGTTTCAGCTTCAGCATCAGTGCTGCACAGTGGGGCCAAACAAAACAAAGCACCTGAGTTTCTGGAGCAAAGAAAGATTTATTTGCAGAGCACCAAGGAGAATGGGCAGCTCACGATTAAAAGACTCAAACTCTCTGACAGAGAGTTTTTTAAGGGTTTTTAAGGACAGTGGTGGTGGTGGTGGTGTTCAGTCGCTAAGTCCGACTTCTTGCAACACCAAGGACTGCAGTGCACCAGGCTTCCCTATCCTTCACTATCTCCCAGAGTTTTCTCAAACTCATGTTCATTGAGTCAGTGACACCATCCAAACATCTCACCCTCTGTCATGTCCTTCTCCTGCCCTCAACCTTTCCCAGCATCAGGGTCTTTTCCAATGAGTTAGCTCTTCCCATCAGGTAGCCAAAGTACTGGAACTTCAGGTTCAGCATCAGTCCTTCCAATGAATATTCAGGATTGACTTCTTTTAGGATTGACCTCCTTGCAGTCCAAGGGAGCCTCAAGAGTCTTCTCCAGTACCACAATTCAAAGGCATCAATTCTTTGGTGCTCTACCTTCTTTATGGTTCAACTCTCACATCTACATAACCACTGGAAAAACCACAGCTTTGACTTCATGGACCTTTGTCGGCAAAGTTTTGTCTCTGCTCCTTAATACACTGTCTAGGTTTGTCATGTCTTTCCTTCCAAGAAGCAAACATCTTTTAATTTCGTGGCTGCAATCACCATCCACAGTGATTTTGGAGCCCAGGAAAATAAAATCTGTCACTGATTCTACTTTTTCCCCTTCTATTTGCCATGAAGTGATGGGACTGGATATCATGATCTTAGTTTTTTGAATGCGTGACACTTAAAGACAGTGTTAGGGGGTAGGATGGCTGATCATGGACCTTCTTCTGATTGGTTGGTGGTGTGACAATAGGGTGAAGAATGGGAATCTCAGTCTCCAACCTTCTGGTTTGAACCAGTCTGGGGTCTGGTGCTTGTGGTCAGCATGTCATCACCATCCTCCACTAGGTGGGGTCTGAGTTTATGCAGAACAACTCAAAGAGTTGGGTCAGATCGTTATCTCTGTCCCTTCAGGAGGAACTAGAAGTCCTGGGACTTTATTGTCCTAATCATTAACTGCTGGATCTGCTCTTTGGAACTCAGGGAAAGCCTAGGAGACTAAAGTCTTTTTTCTACAAACAAGAAACAAGAGACAGTGGAGGTACCGTTGTTCCCAGGGGGACGCCGGAGAGTCCTGCTTAGTTTCAATTCCCCACTTTTCTTAGATACTCCTCAATCCTGAGGGAAACGGGGAACAGACAAGAGAATAAAGTTTTGGAAAGTGAGGTTAATCATAAACTCGGCAGGAAAACTCGGTTTCAGTTTTCTCAGTTTTGAGGTAGACTCGGTTTCAGAAACCGTAACTGCTAGGACCTCAGCACGTGACTATATTTGCAGTCAGGGCCTTTAAAGATGTGACTAAGGTTAAGTGAGGTCATACAGATGGGCTCAAATCCTAAGAGAGAGAGACACCAGGGAGGGAAGACCGGCTGAGGACACAGGGAGACCGTGGCCGTCTGCAGGCCTAGGGGAGAAGCCTCAGGAGAAACCAAACCTTCAGCACCTTGATCTTGGATTCTCGGCCTGCAAAACTATGAGAAAATCCATTTCTGTGGTTGCAGCCACCCGGTCTGGTACTTTGTTCAGGCAGCCCAAGCAGACCGAGACATTAGGTAATCTGACATTTGAGAATAAGGAGTGGCATTGACACCCACCAGGATGGGAGGGGTGAATTCCTGAGAAGGGTGGGTGGGTTCCTGGGTGACTGGCCAGGGAGCAGTTTCCTGACGCCGAGAATCTCATCACCCTGGTACAACCCTCGTTGTCCAGAAGTGTGTGGGCTTCTGGAGGCCATGACCACCATGTCTCCCTTCAGGGTTTGATGTTGGTGCAGCCTGGATCTGGGGTGAGTGGGTCCGACTCAGTTGTGTCCGACTCTGTGACCCTATGGACTGTAGCCCACCAGGCTCCTCTGACCATGGAACTTTCCAGGCAAGAATACTGGAGGAGGTTGCCATTTCCTACTCCAGGGGATCTTCCCGAACCAGGGGTCGAACACACGTCTCCTGTGTCTTCTGCATTAGCAGGTGGATTCTTTATCATTGAGCCAGCTAGGGAGTGGGGGGAACCTGGATATGTAACAAGAGCTTTGAAACCTCCATGTGAGACCAAGCAATCTTGCTCATTCCCAGCATCCATTCCTTCCTTCCTTCAGTGTAAGTAATGCTCAGTGTAGGGTGCATTGTACCAGGTGCGGCAGTATCATTAACTCCTTTATCTCCAATATCACAACCCAAGGCTCACCGAACTTTCTGCACCAAACAGTAACTATTTTCAGCTTTACAGCCATCCCATCTATGTCTCTACTACACAGTTCTGCCTACAAAGGGAAAGCAGCAGCCATGAGCACTATGTAAATAAATGGGCAGGGCTTTGCCCCAACAAAACTTGAAGGACACAGAAATTTAAATTTCTGTAGTTTTTACCTGTCATGAAATATTATTATCCTGGTGATTCTTTCCCAATCCTTTAAAAATGTAAAAACCAGGACTTCCTGATGGTCCAGTGGTTAAGACTCCGTGCTCCCTATGCAGAGGACATGGGTTCAATCCCTAGTCGGGCAACTAGGGATTCCCAGAGAATCCTAGTGAACTTGAGATCCAGCAAGCCACATGATGTGGCCAAGAAAAAAATACAATTTAAAACAAAATCAAAAAAGTAAAACTAAAACTTCCCTCGTGGTCCAGCGGTTAAGAATCTGCCTGCCAATGCAGGGGACATGGATTCAATCTCTGGTCTGGGAAGATTCCACATGCCAGGGAGCAACTACGCCCATGCACCACAACTACAGAAGCCTGGGCACCAAAAGTCCATGCTCAGCAACAAGAAAGGCCTCCACAGTAAGAAGCTCAAGCTCTGCAACTAGAGAAAGTCCTTTCACAGCAACGAAGACTCAGCACAGCCAAAAAAATTAAAAGTATAAAAAGAATTTTTAGCTTCTGGGCTATACAAAAACAGACCTTAAGGTTGTAGTTTGATGACCCTTATTTCTAATTTTTCAAAAAATTCATCAAGCCAAATATGTAATAAAATGACCCAGAGTCTAACAGATTCATCAGGGTTCCTCTGTTTCCATCCCTTGTTGATGGATATGAGTCTTTTTTTTTTAAGATTTATTTGATTACATGTTTCTTCATTTATTTTTGGCTGGGCTTCCTGGGTCTTCCTTGCTGCACGAGGGCTTTCTCTAGCTGTGGTGATCAGGGGCTACTCTTTGTTGCAGTGCTTGGGCTTCTCTTTGCAGTAGCTTCTCTTGCTGCGGAGCACGGGCTCCAGGCACCCGGGTCTCAGTAGTAGTGGACACGGGCTTAGTTGCCAAGTGGCATGTAGGAATCTTCCTGGAGCAAGGGTCAAACCCACGTCGCCTGCATTGGCAAGCAGATTCTTAACCCCTGGACCACCAGGGAAGCCAGATGGATATGATTCTTGACGTCATATCTGAGCTACAAAAATCAAAGTTAAGATGGGTTCCTTCCAATATTCACAATAGCCAAGATATGCAAACAACCTAAATGTCCACTAACAGATGAATGGATAAAGAACATGTGGCATACAGACGCAATGGAAAACTACTCAGCCATGAAAAAGAATGAAATAATGCCACTTGCAGCAACACAGATGGACCTAGAGATTATCATACTAAGGGAAGTAAAGCAGAAAGAGAAAAACAAATACTATATGATATGACTTAAAAGTGGAATCTAAAATATGACACAAGTGAACTTAGCTGAGAAACAGAAGCAGACTTAGAGTACAGACTTGCTATACTCTTGTTGTCCAGGGGGAGGGAGAGGGTGGCAGGGATGGATTAGGAGTTTGGGATTAACAGATCTGGACCATTATAGATAGGATGGATAAACAACAAGGTCTTGCTGTATAGCATAAGGAACTATATTCAGTATCCTCTGATAAACCATAATGGGACAGAATATTTTAAAAAGAACATACCACAGAAACTAACACAACAGGAATATCTCTGGTGGTCCAGTGGTTAAGAATCCACCTTCCAATGCAGGGGACTCGGGTTCGATCCCTGGTTGGAGAATTCAGGTTCCACATGCCGCAGGGCAACTAAGTCCACTTGCCACAACTAAACACTACAGAAGCCTACTTCCTGCAGTGAAGACCCAGCATAGCCACAAACAAAAGCAAAACAAACCAAAAAAAGAAACACACACACATTGTAAATCAACTGTGGTGGTTGGTGGTTTAGTCGCTAAGTCGTGTCCAACTCTTTGCAACCCCACAGACTGTAGCCCTCCAGGCTCCTCTATCCATGGGATTTCCCAGCCGAGAATACTGGAGTGGATTGCCATTTCCTTCTCCAGGGGATCTTCCTGACCCAGGGATCAAACTTGGGTCTCCTGCATTGAAGGCAGATTCTTTACTGACTGAGCCACCAGGGAAACCTAAAATCAACTACATGTCAATTTTTTTTTTTTTTTCAAAAGATGGCAGGACTTCCCTAGTGGTCTAATGGTTAGGGGTCTGCATCTCCACTGCAGGAGATGCAAGTTCGATCCGTGGTCAGGGAACTAGGATCCCATACGCTGCACAGCATGGCCAAAAAAGAAAGGGCTATTTCTGCAGGATGGGTAACTCCACCTCCACCCTGGAAAGTTGATTCTGGAATGAAAATATTCACTTAAATTCACTTTCCCAGTTTACTCATCACTCAAGACTTGTGACTTGTGACCCAATCTGCTTCTAAAGTTCTGGGAATGGAAATCTGATCCATGACTGTGGGGCTGCCTGTAAGGGCACAGATGGGAGCCAAGTCCCGGTGCGGTGTCCCTAACAAGCAGGAGTGAAGTGCCAGCTCTGCTCCTCCATTGGAAGCCTGGCTCATCCCTGTGGTTGCTAAAGTAGTGCTGGCAACTTCAGGCTTATCCTAGAGCATCAGCCGAGCTCCTCTGTGCTCCCCCAGGAGCAAAGCCCTAGGAGTGAGAGGACAGAGCTTGAGGAAGGAAACATCGCCAACCTCACAGTACAGCAAGTTCCCGGGACCACTGCCAGGACCAGCCAGTCTCCCAGGGATGCACAGAGAAAGAAGAGAAGCAGCATCAATTCGGCCGGTGCATGCCCCAAACCAAGAAGCGCATTTAAAACCTCCCTCTATGGATAAACAGGGGCTTCCCAGATAGCACTAGAGGTAAAGAACTGAGACACAAGAGATGCGGGTTCATTCCTTGGGTCAGGAAGATCCCATGTAGAAGGAAATGGCAACCCACTCCAGGATTCTTTCTTAGAGAATTCCATGGACAGAGGAGCCTGGTGGGCTACAGTCCATTGGGTCGCAGAGAGTCAGATACGACTGAGTGACTGAGCGCATGGGTAAACAACAAGATCCTACAGTATAGCGCAGGGAACTATACTGAATACCCAGTGAGAAACCATAATAGAAGAGAATATGAAAAAAAAGCCTGTGTATGTATTGAATATGTAGGTAATGAATATAACTGAATCACTCTGCCGTACAGCAGAGATCAACATATTGCAAATCAATTATACATGAATAAAGTAAGTTAAAAAGCAAAAACCTCACTCTACACTAAACGGGAGGTGAATCTCACCTCAATTTAAAACAAAAACAAAAACACTTTAAATGGAGATCTGGTCTAAAATTCATAGACTTCTTTTTTAATCTTATGGTGGCACAGAACAGCATGTGGGATCTTAGTTCCCTGACCAGGGATCAAACCGGGGAAGTTCCATAAAATTCACAGACTGTTTTAAAGAAGTAAGTGTTATTATTTTCATGGGTACAGAGTTACTTACTGAAACTAAGTTGACCAGTTTTTCCATAGCAAGACTCACCCTTGTCGATTAGATGCATGAGAAGGAAGTCGGGGCAGGTCAGCATCTTTCACAACTCTGCTATCTACTCATTTTACTTGTACTTCCTGGGCTGGGCACAGGATGAGCTGCGAACACTATAGCAGGAAAGACAAGTGTAAACAAATGCTTCTCCCTGGGACATCCGGCTGAAGCGTCCTAGGGTGTCCCTAGGGGTGCAGAGGGAGGAATGCTGAGGGGGTGGGGAGGACAGCAGCAAGGCTCCCCCAGGAGAGGAGGTGACATTTAAGGTTACTTTACATCAGGGAAAGGGAAAAGAATCCCAGGGAGAGGGTATGGCATGTACAAAAGCATGGGGACATGAAAGTGTCACATGGAAGAAGAATCTGGTGATACTCCCAGGGTAGATTGTGCTTCTTTTTTTTTTTTCCGCCACACCTCAAAGCATGTGGGAGGGCTTCCCAGGTAGCTCAAGTGGTAGAGAATCCACCTGTCAATGCAGGAGGCACAGGAGACGTGGATTTGATCCCTGGGTCAGGAAGATCCCCTGGAGGGGGAAATGGCAACCCACTCCAGTATTCTTGCCTGGGAAAACCCGTGGACCGAGGAGGCTGGCAGGCTACAGTCCATGGGGTCACAAAAGAGTTGGACCCAACTGAGCACACACACATGCACCACATGTGTGATCTCAGTTCCCGCATCAGAAATTGAGCCTCATGTCCCCTGCAATGGGAGCGTGGGGTCTCAACCACTGGACTGCCAGGGAAGCCCCGATGGATTTGGGCTTGCATTCAGCTGGCCACCTTAGGATGGGAATTCTACAGAGTCAGGGTTGAGGGTGTGAGACCTCTGCCAGACCCTCCAACACTGCTCCCAGGACGACTGAACTTAATGGATTAAACACTGTCTGGGATTCATCTGCATCTCCTCAACCAGCCCCACGTCATGGCGGACACTTCCCAGTAGGCCCCCATGGCTTCTGGAATCCTCTGTGAGGATGAGGACATTTCTGGGCTGTGGGGACACACGTTCAGAGGGAACCAGGAGCTGGTCCCCTGAGAGTCACTTTGATGGAGAGATGCCCAGCCCCCATCCCCCTCAGGGACATTCTGAGCTTCGTCCCATTCACTCTCGCTGGGGTACCCTCAGGGTCTGGCCCCACATCCCCACATGAATAACAGCTCCTTGGCACCCCATTATCCTTCTTCTCCCTGCTCACCTCTCTGCCCCACCTGTGAACACCTCCCACACCAACTGGCCCAACCCAGGGCCTCTTACAGGCCCTAATTTGAGGAAAAGCAAAGGTAAACATGTATGGATGTGAGAGTTAGACTATAAAGAAAGCTGAGCACCGAAGAATTGATGCTTTTGAATTGTGGTGTTGGAGAAGACTCTTGAGAGTCCCTTGGACTGCAAGGAGATCCAACCAGTGCGTCCTAAAGGAAATCAGTCCTGAATATTCATTGGAAGGACTGATGCTGAAGCTGAAACTCCAATACTTTGGCCACCTGATGTGAAGAGCTGACTCATTGGAAAAGACCCTGATGCTGGGAAAGATTGAAGGCAGGAGGAGAAGGGGATGACAGAGGATGAGATGGTTGGATGGCATCATGGACTTAACGGACATGAGTTTGAGTAAACTCCGGGAGTTGGTGATGGACAGGGAGGCCTGGCATGCTGCAGTCCATGGGGTCACAAAGAGTTAGACATGATTGAGTGACTGAACTGAACTGAACTGAACTGAAAGACAAACATAAATTTCCCCTTTAGTTCTTTGTTTTCTTTTTAGCTGTGCCAGGTGTTAGTTGTGGCATGTGAGATCTAGTTCCCTGACCAGAGATCAAATCCAAGACCACATGAATTGGGATCATGGAGTCTTAACCACCGGACCACCAGGGAAGTCCCTCCCCTTTGGTTCTTTCTGGATCACAAAGGTGGCATAAATTCAAACTCCAACTCACATGAAGGCAAGCCTGTGGGCACAAGTTTTCAGAGGAGCTCTTTTCCTCTTCCTCCTTGAGTCCAGATGAACAGACAAGTTTCATCCCCTGATTTTACTGGCAGTTATGTTAAAATCTGGGCTTCCCAGGTGGCTCTGGTGGTAAAGAACCCGCCTGTCAATGCAGATGTAAAAGATGCAGGTTCGATCCCTGTGTTGGGAAGATCCCTTGGAGAAGGGCACGGCAACCCATTCCGTATTTTTGCCTGGAGAATCCCATGGACAGAGGAGCCTGGAGGTCTGCAATCCATAAGGTCACGAAGAGTTGGACATAACTGAATCGACTCAACACACACGTATACGTTAAAATCCACCTTCACAGAGGTGCTGGGCCCTAGAGGGTCCCCTGCACCCTTATTTCTTCAACCTCCTCATGTCAAACATCCTGACTATAAAGTTTGGCCAACTATTAAAGGGTAGCCATGATTCCCTCTCGATAGACCCCTGGAGATTTCTCAACATTTTATGGAAAACAATATGGCAGTTTCTCAAAGAATTAAAAATAGAACCGTATGATCCATCAATTTTACTTCTGTGGAATGCCCCAGAGAACTGAAAGTTGTCTGCATTTTAAACAGGCATTTATGTATACACCCACATTCAGAACAGTTTCATTCACAAAAGCCAAAAGGTAGAAGCAACCCAAGTGACCATCAGTGCATAAACAGGTAAACAGAATATGGTACCGACACACAAAGGACTATCATGTAGCCTTCAAAAAGAAGGACCAGCAAAAACAACCAACCTTGAGGACACGATGCTGAGTGAAATACACCAGTCGGAAAAAGACAAATGCTGCACGATTTCATGTATACAAAGTACTTGCGCTGTGCTGTGTTCAGTCACTCAGTTGTGTCTGATTCTGCGACCCCATGGACTGTAGCCTGCCAGGCTCCTCTGTCCATGGGGATTCTCCAGGCAAGAATAATGGAGTGGGTTGCCATGCCCTCCTCCAGGGGATCTTCCCAACCCAGGGATCAAACTCGTGTCTCCTGCATTGCAGGTGGATTCTTTACCGTCTCAGCCACCAGGGAAGTCCATGAATACTGGAGTGGGTAGCTTCTCCCTTCTCCAGGGGATCTTCCCAACCGAGAAATTGAACTGGGGTGTCCTATATTACAAGTGGATTCTTTACCAGCTGAGCTACCAGCTACAAAGTACTTAAGAATAGTCAAACTCATAGGCAAAAAGTAGAAGAATGGTTACCACGGGCTCTGGGGGTGAATGGAAAGTTAGTGTTTAGTGGGGACAAAATTTCTGCTTTGGCAGGACTTCCCTGATTGTCCAGTGGCTGGGATTCTGTGCTCCCAATACAGGGGACCCAGGTTTGATCCCCAGTTGAGGGATTAAATTCCACATGGGGCAACTAAGAGTTCCCATGCCACAGCTCAACATCCTGCATGCTGCAACTAAGATTCAGCACAGTCAAATAAATAAATAAATAAATACATAAAATATTTTGTGGGCTTCCCTGGTGGCTCAGCTGGTGAAGAATCCGCCTGCAGTGCAGGAGACCTGGGTTCAATTCCTGGATTGGGAAGATCCCCTGGAGAAGGGAAAGGCTGCCCACTCCAGTATTCTGGCCTAGAGAATTCCATGGACTGTATAGTCCATGGGGTCACAAAGAGTCAGACACCACTGAATGACTTTCACTTTCCCTGGTGGTCCAGTGGTTAAGAATCCACCTGTCAATTCAGGGGACATGGATTCAATCCCTGCTCTGGGAAGTTCTCACATGCCATGAAGCAACGAAGCCTGTGAGCCACAGCTACTGAAGCCTGAGTGCCTAATAGCCTGTGCTCTGCAACAAGAGAAACCACTGCAATGAGAAGCCCACATATCGCAACGAACAGTAGCCGCCCCACCTCATTGCAACTAGAGAAAGCCCGTGCACAGCACTGAAGATCCAGTGCAGTCAAAAATAAATAAATAAAGTAAAAATGTAAGATGATAAAAGTATTTTTTAAAAAGACCATATACAAAAATATAAATATTTTTTAAAAGGGTGTATTAAAATTTTTTTAAATAAATGAATCAGAGAATAACTGATTTTATGTTTTTAAAGTTCTTCTTTGTGTTTCATCTTGATGTGGAGGAGTTTTGCAGCAAGGGGTGCTTTTCAGGATCTCAAATCAGTCGTATTTCCAGAAACACAGGCTCTGGGACCAAAGCATGAAGGGCCTGCAAGATTCCCTCAGCATCCCCATCAGCATCCCCTTCACGGTCTTGTAAATGCTGTCAGAGAGCCTGCTTCTCCCTGAGTGTGTGGTTCAGCCATGTCTGCACTGCTACACTCATGGGGCTTGAATTAGTGAAGTTCTAGGATGTATTTAGAGTGTAGGTTGCTGCAAGACAATCCCCAGACTAGGGGTGTGGGTGGAGTAAAACCAGATCCTGAAGTCCATGTCTGTGCACACAGCCTGTCTGGCCTGGTGCTGACCTGGCATCTCCCCTCCCTTTCTGACAAGACTCCAGCCACCCAGGCCCCCTTCTTCCAGTTTCTCACAAATCCAAGCTCACTCTTACCTCAGGGCCTTTGCACCTGCTCTGTCGCTGGTGGGACACTCTCCCCAGGCTCTCACACGTCCAGCTCCTTTGCATCCTCCACATGTAGCCTAATACCCCTTCTGCAGACAGGCCTTCCCTGACCATCCTCTCTGAAATGGATGTTAGATACTTAAAACAATTTACCATCACAGCACCCCACTTACTTCCTTCATGGAGTGAGACACGAGGTAATAATTTAACTTCACGGACCATTTGATCCTTTGTTTATTGACAGTCACCTCTGCTGGAATTTGAGCTCTGTGATGGGTGGGGACCACTTCTTTTTCTTATTTGAGTTCCTAGTGCCCAGATCAGAAGGAATTCAGGTAGAAGTTGTGTAAAAAAAAAAAAAAAAAAAAAAAAAATCACAAGGACTCCATTAAGCCCCGAATCGATCTTTTTTTTTTTAATTTATTTTTTTTTCATTTATTTTTATTAGTTGAAAGCTAATTACTTTACAATATTGTATTGGTTTTTGCCATACATTGACATGAATCAGCCATGGATTTACATGTGTTCCCCATCCCAATCCCCCCTCCCACCTCCCTCCCCATCCCATCCCTCTGGATCTTCCCAGTGCACCAGCCCTGAGCACTTGTCTCATGCATCCAACCTGGGCTGGTGATCTGTTTCACCCTTGATAGTATACTTGTTTCAATGCTATTCTCTCAGAACATCACACCCTCGCCTTCTCCCACAGAGTCTAAAAGTCTGTTCTGTACATCTGTGTCTCTTTTTCTGTTTTGCATATAAGGTTATCATTACCAGCTTTTTAAATTCCATATATATGTGTTAGTATACTGTATTGGTCTTTATCTTTCTGGCTTACTTCACTCTGTATAATGGGCTCCAGTTTCATCCATCTCATTAGAACTGATTCAAATGAATTTTTTTAATGGCTGAGTAATATTCCATTGTGTATATGTACCATAGCTTCCTTATCCATTCGTCTGCTGATGGGCATCTAGGTTGCTTCCATGTCCTGGCAATTATAAACAGTGCTGCGATGAACATTGGGGTGCACCCGAACTGATCTTAGACCTAGAAAACAACCTGCGGGTGACAATGTCCTTCTTTTTATTTATTTATTTATTTATGGCTACACTGGGTCTTCGCTGCTGTATGCAGGCTTTCTCTAGTGGTAGGGAGCAGGGACTACTCTTTGTTGCGGTGCTCAGGCTTCTCATTGCAGTGGCTTCTCTGGTTGCAGAGCACAGGCTCTAGGAACTGTGGGCTCGGGTACCGTGGCTCCCAGGCTCTAGAGCACAGGCTCAGTAGTGGTAGCACACAGGCTTAGTTGCTCTGCGGCATGTGGGATCTTCCCAGATCAGGGATTGAACCTGTATCTCCTGCATGGACGGGCAAACATTTTACCACTGAGCCACCTGTGAGAGACCGTATGTGTGGGGGAGATTCTGAACAACCTGGTGAAGTAAGCACTATAAGCATCTTTTTATAAAAGAGGAAAGTCAGGTAACTCAACCCAAGTTATACAGCCCATTAAGTAGCACAACACACAGTGACGTGCTCAGCTGTTATTAACTTTGATGGTCACGGCCATGGCAGCCAAAGTCCTTCTGGTAAGAACCCAGTCTGTCTTCCTTCCCTACCCCTGCGTTCCTCCCCCTTCACTGGTAACAGATTTACCAGTCAGCACAAAGAGGAGTGATCAGTGGGAAGGTGGCTTACAGGTCAGGGAGAAAGAATGGGGATGCATTCTGCTGAGAGTCCCTAATCCAGTCCTGGGAGGGTTGGAACATGAACTCTGGAGCTCAGCTACCTTGGTTAAAAACCTCTGTGCCTCGGTCTCCTCCTCTGTAAAATGGGGACAAGAAGAGCAGTCTTCACCTCACAGGATCTGGGGACAGTTGAATGAGTTCACACAAGTACAGGTGCTTTATAAAGGTTAGCTAGGGGACTTCCCTGGAGGTCCAGTGGTGAAGACTCTGTACTCCCAATGCAGGGGGCCTAGGTTCGACCTGTGGTCAGCGAACTAGATCCCACATGCCGCAACTGAGACTTTCATGACACAACTAAAGATCCCACATGCCACAACTAAGACCTGGCATAGACAAATAATTTTTTAAAATACATATTAAAAAAAAAAATAAAGGTTAGTTAGGATCCTGGGTGCTTTTTAGAACTGCCACCTCCCCTTGACCTGGGCCCAGGGCAGCAGCCCCGCTCGGCCCCTGCTTAGACTGTGAGACTGCCAGGCTTGCAACCAGAGCCAGCTCCCTGGGAGGACTGCAAACATGGGATAATTTCCAGGAGCTAATGAATCCTTCAAACCCTGGAATTGCTGGCACATCACCCCTTTGGCCCTCTGAAGCATGCCTTGGTTCCACCTCCCTGGGCAAGTAGGCCCAGGACAAAAGCCCATTGAGAAGTGACCATCAGAGCCCGAAGGATAACCCAAGGATACACAGGCACCTGGGCCCCCCTGCAGGGACCTGCTGGGACTCCCGGCCCTGCTCCCATATCCCCCACCTACCAACTCCCTGAGGTCCCACAGGAAGCCAGAGAGGGCAGTTTTCCCCCCAATTTTGTCAATTACAACTGAGCTGAAACTGCCCGGAGATGAAGAGCTCTTCTCTCAGCTTCTCCAAGGGGAGTTCTCAGCGCATTTCTCCCCGTTTGCTTACATGGATGAAGGATTTCACAAAAGGGTGACGGGGTCCCCACTGGGCTCTGACATTTGTGGTCATCAGTGTAAATGTTGAGATGAGCACCCAGGCTCTAGGTCATCTACGTTGGGTCCACATTTTTTTTTGGCCATGTCACGCAGTTTGTGGGATTTTAGTTCCCCGACTTAGTTCATTACCCATTAATCACCAGGTCTCCAAGAGACTGAAGCCCCAGGCATGCAGGACCCTCAAAAGTTTAGCCCCTAAAGATGCCTTCTGCTATGCTCAGCTCTGCAACAGAGTAGGGGGCAAATCAGTATTAGTTGCATAAATGAATGAATGAGTAGTGTCTGCCTTGTCTCTCCTTCCTGCTCAGCCCAACTCTTCAGTGGTTGGAAGTTGCTTTGTGTCTAGACACCGTCACCTCTCCCTGGGATGGCTGCATCCATGTTGATACTCCTGGCCCAGCATCCCTCAGAGGTCAGCACAGTCAGCCTCAGGTACTAAGTTGAGGAGAACAAGGGCCTCTCCCCAGTTCAGAGCCCCACCCTGTGGACAAGAACCCAGACCTCATTTCTCACAGTCTCTCGCCTAACAGCTTTGGCAACTGCCAGCCACCCCCACCAATCTGTAGCTTAAATCCTTATGGGTTTATAGTCTTACTGGTGGCTCAGATGGTAAAGAGTCTGCCTGCAATGTGGGAGACCCATGTTCGACCCCTGGGTTGGGAAGATCCCCTGGAGAAGGAAATGGCAACCCACTCCAGTATTCCTGTCTGGAAAATCCCATGGACAGAGGAGCCTGGCAGGAGTTTGCAGAGTCAGACATGACTGAAGCGACTTAGCATGCACATATGCATGTTTACTGGCAGCTTCTATGACCAAGGGACAATTAGCTTATGTAATCCTCACCACAACCCTGAAAGGCAAGCACTATCATTATTTTTTGTTTATTTTCTTTTTGGCTGCACCACTTGCCATGTGGGACCTTAGTGTCCTTACCAGGAATCGAATCTGTGTCCCCTGAAGTGGAAGCATGGAGTCTTAACCACTGGACTGCCAGGGAATTCCCAGCAGGCACTATTATTGTCCATCTCCTCTTTATAGTTGGGAAACACATGCTCAGAGAGGTTAAGTGACTTGCCCAAGGTTCTAGCATTTGAACCCACATGGCCTGACTCCAGGGTGAGTATGGTTATCTTCTGCCCCCTCTTGTTAATAAAGCATTCCTGTTCTGTAGGCAGGGTAGCTTGCTTGACCTCTCCTAAGCTCAGTTTGCTCATCTGTAAAATGGGTATAATAAGAAGACATGGCTTGATGGGAGGATTAAATGAGGTAGCACTGGACCTGACTGGCATTCCAAAGAATAGTAAGGAGAGATAAGAAAGCCTTCCTCAGTGATCAATGCAAAGAAATAGAGGAAAATAATAGGATGGGAAAGACTAGAGATCTTAAGAAAATTAGAGATACCAAGGGAACATTTCATGCAAAGATGGGCTCAATAAAGGATAGAAACGGTATGGACCTAACAGAAGCAGAAGATATTAAGAAGAGGTGGCAAGAATACACAGAAGAACTATACAAAAAAGATCTTCATGACCCAGATAACCATGATGGTGTGATCACTCACCTAGAGCCAGACGTCCTGGAACGGGAAGTCCAGTGGGCCTTAGGAAGCATCACTATGTACAAAGCTAGTGGAGGTGATGGAATTCCAGTTGAGCTATTTCAAATCCTGATAATATGCCAGCAAATTTGGAAAACTCAGCAGTGGCCACAGGACTGGAAAAGGTCAGTTTTCATTACAATCCCAAAGAAAGGCAATGCCAAACAATGTTCAAACTACCACACAATTGCACTCATCTCACATGCTGGCAAAGTAATGCTCAAAATTCTCCAAGTCGGGCTTCAATAGTACGTGAACCGAGAACTTCTTGATGTTCAAGCTGGATTTAGAAAAGGCAGAGGAACCAGAGATCAAATTGCCAACATCTGTTGGATCACAGAAAAAGGAAGAGAATTCCAGAAAAACATCTACTTCTGCTTTATTGACTATGCCGAAGCCTTTGACTGTGTGGATCACAACCAACTGGAAAATTCTTAAAGAGATGGGAATACCAGACCAACTATCTGCCTCCTGGGAAATCTGTATGCAGGTCAGGAAGCAACAGTTAGAACTGGATATGGAACAACAGATTGGTTCCAAATTGGAAAGGAGTATGTCAAGGCTGTATATTGTCACCCTGCTTATTTAACTTATATACAGAGTACATCATGTGAAATGCCAGGCTGGATGAAGCACAAGCTAGAATCAAGATTGCAGGGAGAAATATCAACAACCTCAGATATGCAGATGACACCACCCTTATGGCAGAAAGCGAAGAGGAACTAAAGAGCCTCTTCATGAAAGTGAAAGAATGGAGTGACAAAGCTGGCTTAAAACTCAACATTCAAAAAACTAAGATCATGGCATCCAGTCCCATCCTTTCATGGCAAATAGATGGGGAAACAACGGAAATTTTGGGGCTCCAAAATCACTGCAGATGGTGACTGCAGCCATGAAATTAAAAGATGCTTGCCCCTTGGAAGAAAAGCTGTGACCAACCTAGATAGCATATTAAAAAGCAGAGACATTTGCTGACAAAGGTATGTCTAGTCAAAGCTATGGTTTTTCCAGTAGTCATGTATGGATGTGAGAGTTGGACTATAAAGAAAGCTGAGGGCCAAAGAATTGATGCTTTGAGCTGTGGTGTTGGAAAAGACTCTTTAGAGTCCCTTGGACTGCAAGGAGGTCAAACCAGTCAATCCTAAAGGAAATCAGTCCTGAATATTCATCGGAAGGACTGATGCTGAAGCTGAAAGTCCAATACTTTGGCCACCTGATGTAAAGAATTGACTCATTTGAAAAGACCCTGATGCTGGGAAAGATTGAAGGCAGGAGGAGAAGGGGATGACAGAAGATGAGAAGGCTGGATGGCATCACCAACTCGTTGGACATGATTTTGAGCAAGTTCCAGGAATTGGTGATGGACAGGGAAGCCTGGCGTGCTGCAGTTCATGGGGTCGCAAAGAGTCACAACACGAATGAGCGACTGAACTGAACTGAACTGGCTGGTATAAATGATCTTGCCGTTGTCACACTCAAGACTCTGTAACTTCAGGCAAAGTACTTAGCCAGGCCACTCGAGTGGAATACCCACCTCCCAACCTTGATGGGAGGATGAAGTGAAACACTACTCCACTATCCCTCAACCATCATTCTAAATTCCAAAATGCCCTGAAAATCAGAGGCTAACTCCCTTGGCAGCCAAACCTGACCTGGATCTGGATCTGCCTCATTTGGTGGCAGACTCTGACCTTGCTGGGTCACGAGGTTATTTACACAATTTTTTTTTTTCTTCTTTTTTAGTAAACTTTATTAAAGTATAATTTAAAATAAAATGTATATATCTAAAGTGTATACTTTGACGAAATTTAATCACAGCATATACCAATATAATCACCATACATTCACAATAGAGAGCATTTCAGTCATCTTATTTGTTTTAATATTTATTTATTTGACTGTGCCGGATCTTAGTTGTGGCATGTGGGATCTTTAGTTGGGGAATGTGAGATCTAGTCCCCTGACGGGGAATGGAACCTGGGCCCCCTGTTACTGGGAGTCTTACCCACTGGACCTCCGAGGAAGTCCCTCCACCATCTTAAAAAGTTCCATTTACACAGTGTTTTTTAATCCCACACAGTGAGGTTATTCAGAACTGTTACGTTCCTGCTGATGGACTGCTGCCCTGGGCCTGGAGTGTCATCTAGCATGCAATGAATGGACCGTCCGATGTCTCTAAAATAGTCAGAATAACTCAGACTTATGAAACACACCGAGGTTTTAGATAAAGAGTTGTTTATAGCATCCTCTGCACAAGGCTGGCATATAGCAGGTGATCAGCAAATAATCCTCCTCTCTTCTTCATGTCCTTAACTCCTCTTTAAAGCCCACTCTGCTCTTCTAAATCAGAAACAAGAGTTCTCGTGCATTTCAAAGGATGCAAATAGATAGTGGTGCAAATTCTGGTAAAAACTACTGTGTTTTCAGTGCTGATCACGGGTAGGGCTCTAAAACCATCATATGTCCTACCTCTGACCATGCAACTGGGTGGTTAATCGCATTCTCTTTGTTCAAATTCCAGCTTAGTCAGTTACTAGCAAGGCATGCTGTGTGACTGCTCTACCCCATGACACAGTAAATGGGGATGCAAATCATAGCTCCAACCGAAAGGGTCCCAGAAAGACTCAGAACGATGTCTGGCACATAATAAGTGTTAGCAGAATTATTATGATTATCATTATTATTTTAATATTTATTTATCTGACCACGTCGTGTCTCAGTTTCTGCCCTCGGCATCTTTGTTGCGGCACGTGGGCTCCTCTAGTTGTGGCACAGGCTCAGTAGTTAACAGTATGTGTGATCTTAGTTTCCAGACCAGAGATCGAACCTGAGTCTTCTGCATTGGAAGGCAGATTTTGAACCAGTGCGCTACCAGGGAAACCCCCAGATTTATTTTGAACCCCCACTCTGAAGTATATCCCTTAACTAGCCTTGTTGAATAGGTGGGGTGACATGGGGAGATTAAGTAACTTGGCAGTTGGGCAACACAGCCCTGTGCTCTACTGCCTCTCAGAATTTGGGACAAAGGGAAGAGTGGGAGAGGGGGAGGAGTGAAGAAAAAGGGCATTATCCACCCCGGGAGTGCCTGCCCAGCCGGACAGACCATCCAGTCAACTTCCAAGTTTTATTCCAAACATATCGGGAACAGTCTGGGCCTCCCAGAACTGACCTTTTACCTAAGGTGCTTTCCTTTTAAGAAACGGTCAGGAAAACGTGGGGGTAGGGACAAAGCTCACAAAACGTTTGAAAAAAACAGGTTCCAGCCTGGTGGACAAGGAGAGAGAGACCCACTGGCAGTGGTTTATTTTTGCCAGAGCCAGAACAACACAGCCTTTCATCAGCAAGAAGGCTTGGCTTTGCAGAGCCTCATTAGGACTGTAACCGGAAACCCGGCTCAGGCTGGGTGTAGTAAAGAGAAAGGAAAAGAGGGAGAGAGGCCTGCGGGGTGTGTGTCCTTTGCCCCCAGTCTCATCACCAGCCCCTGTTTCCCTCCAGCCGCCAGACAGACACAGGCCTTTCAGCATTTGTGGGGATTTGGGGCCTCCAGTATTCTTGCCTGGAGAATCCCATGGAGAGAAGAGTCTGGTGGGCTATATAGTCCATGGGGTTGCACAGAGTCAGATACGACTGAAGCGACTTAGCATGAATGCACAGGGCCCATCCCAGCCTTAGGCTCTGCAAAACTGAAATGTTCCTTATAATTTCCTGCAAAGAAATGAAATCCCAGCCACAGTGACTGAGTCCATGTGCCGCAACTACTGAAGCCCTTGCGCCTAGAGCTTGTGCTCTGCAACAAGAGAAGCCACGGCAATGAGAAGCCCTAGCACCGCAACTAGAGAAAAGCCTGAGCAACAATGAAGACCCAGCGCAGCCATACATAAGTAAATAAATAAAAATGAAATCCCAGCCCCTGGAGGGTAGGGTGAGTGGTGGAATGTTTTTCTAATGCTATCCCTTTTGCAGAAAAACAAGGATTAAAGAAGCAATTAGAGGTTTGACAGTCAGAGGAAGAAAGCAAAAACAGGTTCATAAGTCAGCAGGAAGGTTCAGGCCCTTTAAAACCAAAACCTCAGGTTTGGTTACCAAAAACCCAAACAAGCCTCTCCTCCAGACCCCGCCAAGTCTGGGAGTAGTTCATGTCTGAAATTCAGCAATGTCTAAGTGGATCTCTCGGTGTAACCATCTGTCTGCCCTTTCTCATTTCTAAACTTGATATGCTCTTCACATATGCGTATATGTAGCCTGTCTTACTTTGTTTTTCTTTTTGATTAATATTATTCAGATATAATTTACATACAATAAAATGCACCCATTTTAAGTGTAAGTTTTTTTGAGTTTTGACAAGTGTATATACCCTGACTGGAATACGGAACATTTTCATCACCCCAAGAAGTTCCTCTGGCCTCTTTGTCATTAATCCCCTTCCCAGCCCCCTGTTCAGCCCTAGCCCTAGGCATGTACTGATCTGTTCTCTGTCACTAAAGGTTAGTTTTGTTTTTTTCTAGAATTTCTCATATAGAATCCTATGGCCTTCCCTGGTGGCTCAGATGGTAAAGAATCTGCCTGCAATGCAGGAGCCTCAGGTTCGATCCCTGGGTTGGGAAGATCCCCTGGAGAAGGGAATGGCTACCCACTCTGCTATTCTTGCCTGGAAAACTCCATGGACAGAGGAGCCTGGCGGGCTACAGTCCATGGGGTTGCAAAGAGTCGGACACAACTGAGAGACTAACACTTTCACACTTTTCATAGAATCATGTACTCCTTCCTGCCTGGCTCCTTTATTGTTGTTGGGGTTTTCTGATGCTATTGTAAATAATTTTTTTAAATTTCATGTTCAGATTGTTTGTAGCTAGCAAAAGAAGTATTTCTTTTTTTGTATATTGACCTTGTCTCCTTTGATCTTGCTAAATTTACTGATTAGTTCTAGCAGTTGTTATATAGATTCCTTAGGATTTCCTAGTAAACTATTACATCATCTATGACTAAAGATGTCTTCCTTTACAATCTTTATGCCTTTTCTTTCTTTTTCTTGTCTTACTGCACTGTGACCTCAGGTCCACTTTGAATACATGGTAAGAGTAAATTTCTTTCCTTGCTGCCCATCTTAGGGGGACAGGCATGCAGATTTATGCCAAAAATTATGATGTCAGCTGTAGGTTTATTGTGACACCTTTCATTCCTTGCTCCAGTTTGCTAAGAACTTTTTTCAGGAATGGGTATTCTGTGCTATCAAATGTCTTTTTTTTCTAAAGTTTTGGCCACACCGGGAGGCATGTGGGGCCTTACTTCTCCAACGAGGGATTGAACCCATACCCTCTGCATTGGAAAGCGGGGTCTTAATCACTGGACTGCCAGGGAAGTCCCTCAAGTGCTTTTTCTGAAAGAGTCAATGCTCAATAAAAACGTATTGAAAAAATGAACCAGATAGCTTCCTTTCCTTGACGTGGGGATCAAATGATGTATGCATACACGCATTTCAACATACTGTCAGAAATTTATTTCTCTCTGAAAATGTCCCAGTCTTCACTCCCACCAACACATACACCAGGGAACGAATGCTGGTGTGTTGTTGTTGTTCCGTCATGTCCTACTCTTTGCAACTCCATTGACTGTAGCACCCCAGGCTCCCCTGTCCTTCACTATCTCCCGGAGTTTGTTCAAATTCATGTCCACTGAGTCAGGGATGCTGTCCAACCATCTCATCCTCTGCTGCCCCCTTCTCCTTTTGCCTTCATCTTTCCCAGCATCAGGGTCTTTCCCAATGAGCCAGCTCTTTGCATCAGGCCAAAGTATTGGAGCTTCAGCTTCAGCATCAGTCCTTCCAATGAATATTCAGGGTTTATTTCCTTTAGGATTGACTGGTTTGATCTTCTTGTAGTCCAAAGGACTCTTAAGAGTCTTCTCCAGCACCACAATTGGAAAGAATCAACTCTTTGGCGCTCACCCTTCTTTTTGATCCAACTCACATCTATACAAGACTACTGGAAAAACCATAGCTTTGACCATATGTACCTTTGTCAGCAAAGTGAGGTCTCAGCTTTTTAATATGTTGTCTAGGCTGAACAGTGAAGACCAGGAGAAAGAAGCACTCCATTGGGTGACTTCACAGAGAAGGTGATTTCCGAGCTGGTTTCAGAAGGTCCAGAAGGAGTCTGGCCAATTGAGGAAGAAGACATAGTAAGCAACAGCATGTTCCAAATCAGGGAGGCACGAAAGGTTGTTGCATCATCCACTAACTAGCTGAGTAACCCTGGGCAAATCTACCCTGCTTATCCATAAAAGGGAAGGAAAACAAGAGGGCTGCCATATAGTGTGAGTATCCAATGAGATGAATACAGAAAGACCTTGGAAAAACTCTAACATGAAGGCAGCATTACTATTAACAAGGGGATGGGGAAGCCTGTTTATGTGTTGCTAGTGGTAAAGAATCTGCCTCCAAAGCAGGAGGCATAAGAGTTGTGAGTTTGACTCCTGGGCAGAGAAGATCCCCTGGAGAAGGGCGTGGCAATCCATTCTAGTATTCTTGCCTGGAGCATTCCCTGGACAGAAGAGCCTGGTGGGCTACAGTCCATAGGATCGCAAACAGTCAGACACGACTAAAGCAACTTGGTACACACACACACTTATGTGTCTGGCACAGACTAGACTGACAGCGCTTAGGGAAAGAGAAGGAGGCAGGATGCTGCTATGGGTGAGAAGCCTGGGTTCCAGCCTCAGACACCTGTGTGAGAAAGCAGCCAAGATGGAGGGTTGTGCTCCAAGAGCGTATCTCCTTGGGTTTAGAATCTCACCAGGATGGGAACAGCTTCCTCCTGGTTAACATGATTGTATTACCTGTTTTCTACACATGCCTCATAAACCATCTTCAGCTAAAACGAACATTGACTTTCTGAGCAACTGAATTAAGGGATTTGAGAGATCCAGGAAGCAGGAAGAAACAGCTTTCTTTTTTTCCTTGCTGCCTCATTTCCTTCTTCCCTTATTTCTCCCCATATATGGAGCACTGATGTGATTTTTCCTGCTCCTAGGGGGAGTAATGGCTTTAATATGCAGTAGTCACCGTATTTGTATTCCGGATGGCTGCTCTTAAGACTTGTTTTTAAAGAGCCCCAGCAATCAAATACCTAGCTCCTGTGTTTGCACACAATTTCCCTTCTGCCTAAGCTCTCACTGTGTTTACACACAGGACAGCTAGCAGCCTGGTCTGGTTGAGGTACTGCTTTTAGCAGCCCTGGGAGATTGAAAACAAACTGTTGGTATAGTCTGTACCTGGTGCCTCTGGAGGGGGATGAGAGTAGAGGGCAACCAGCTAAAGGGATGAAAGGGTCGCTTGTAAGAGGTGGAAGATTTTTGCTGTAAGAGACAGGAAGACTTGAAACCAGCGGACACAGTGAAAGGAACAGAGAGAGGGGGATGACTCTGGGAGAATTCCAAGGACAGAAGTGCCTGGTGGGCTGAGGAGAGAGAGAGAGAAGTTGAAAGTAATAGGAAAGTTATTGGCATTGGTGGCTGTGCAGATGGTGGCATCATCTTCTTCCAGGACAGGAAATACAAGAGGCAGACAGGTTTGGGGGAGGGGAAGAATGAAGTGAGGAGTCCTATTCAGGACCTTCATTCATTATTTTCTTAGGCATATACCTTGGTATCTGCCAAGGGGCAGACACCTTCTCAGGGAAAACCCTGAACGAAAGGAAGAAAATCCCTGCACTCCTGAAGCTTACACTCCAGGGGTGGAAGGACAATTTACATAAATAAAACAACAAAAAAACTGCAGAAGCCTATGTGAGGAAATTAGATAAGAGTCACGAGGTAGAATGTACAGCAAACGGGGGCAAGGGAAGGCCTGCGTGAGCGTGGAGACTTGGGAGTTGTCAGGTTAAGCTTGACGATGACCCAAGGACACACAAATAGAGAAACAAACAGCTCGGATACAGAAACTTGGAGTTCATACGCCTGGGCTGGAGATGATCAGAAAAGAGACCAAAAAGCTATTTCTAGAAAAATCAAAGAAACACAAAATGATACCACTGGGAGTTAAAGCTGTTTGGATCTTGTTTTTCCCCTATAAACTGCGTGATAAGCACAGAGCTTGAACTGTCATACGTAATTTATACACTTTTTTACACACTTTAAGTATCACAAAGTAAACGACTATAAAAAATGAATAAAGGCCAGGCTCACGGTCTCGCTGGGTTCCACCAATCCCAGTTTCTAAGCCTCCCGGATCAGAGACCAGGCAGCTTTAGCCGGTTCTCACTCCAAGAGCATTGGCTCCCGCGGCTCCCACCCTTCTCTCCCTCCCGGGCTGCGCAGTCGCTCCGCCCAGGTCCGCCCTCTGACCAATAGCCGCGCGGAATCCGGGCCCACACCCCCGTCGCGCACCGCCCCGAGCCCGCGCCGCCGAATGACGTCACGACCCGGCCCCCGCACGTGACAGCCGCGCGCCTGGTTCCCGCTGGCTGCCGCGCTCGCGCTGCAGTGGCCGGTTGAGGCGCCTCCAGCCACGCGGCCGAGGGCGCGAGCTGAGGGAGCCGGTCGCGGGGTTGCGCGCGCATGGAGGCGGCACCGGAGGCCGCCTGAGGGCAGCCGGGAGAGCGGAGAGACTACCTCGCGCCTCGGTCGAGCCGCCTCTAGCCCGCGGCACCCAGCGGCTGCGGGCCGCGGAGCCGGCGCGGCCATGGCGACGGGGACTCAGCAGAAGGAGAACACGTTGCTTCACCTCTTCGCCGGCGGGTGAGTTACCGGCCCGACCCCACGCCCCCGCCCTTCTGCCGCGCCCCGCACCCTCGGTGCACCGGGGCCGGTTACCAGCCCTGCCCGGGCTGAAATGCGGGCTCTCGAAGGAGGAAGTCCGGGCGATGGGGCAGCGGGGAGGCCCGAGGGGCGCGGGGCCTGTCCCCCTCCAGACCACATCCCCCGACGGTGGTTTTACGCGGCGCCCACGCCCATCCCCGCCGCGTCTCCTCCTGTTTCTTCTCTTAAACAATTAGTGGCTGGTCTGACGAGTGTCGCTCGGCGGTCCTGTCTGGCCACGCTGCCCTTAGCGACTTCAGAGTTCTCCCCCAAGGCCTTTTCCCGAAGGCCCTAGGCGGGCTTGGAGATGCTCAATGTGGCCCGGGAGTTCCTCAGGGTAGCGCAGGGACGAGTTCATAAGGTAGAGATGCCGGTATTGGGTATCAGCAGGAGCCTGATAAGTGCTGGTGAACCGTGATGCTGGGGTCAGCAACCGGTGGGAGGGCTGATGGGGGACCGCAGGATCAAGTGAGAAGGTGTGTTGAAATGCTTCTCACCTGCTGGTTGGAGCGCCAGAAACAACGTTATTCAAAGATGTGCCTTGTTTTGAAAACATCGTTTGGCGGATCGTCAGTGGCGGCAACGTATTTTTAGGGAGGTTAGGAGGGGAGCTGGTGTTTTTGTTTTTCGGAAAATAGAAGTTAAAATGTTTTATATTAGTGATTTGTTTTCTTTCAATACAGCCTTTGGGTCCTTTGGAGTCTTCTAGATGTTTGGAGTCTTGTTTAAGGACCTCACAGGCCTGGCACAGCCATTTTTAAGTGTAGGACAGTTCTACATGAAGTAGCACTTATCTTATTGTTTTGAGTATTTTAGTTGTAGTTTTGTGTTTTGGTTGCTACCCGGATATGTTCCTTATTACAAACAAGCAGTGGTTAAGCATTTGTCTGCAAAAATACCCTTGATGAGAGTGTTCCTGAGTTTTTTGGTACTTTTTATTGTAGTTGTTTACCTAGGTACTTTGTTTCTCCCGTCAGAAAATTTGACTCTTCCTCAGACATAGGCATGCTTTCTCATTCATCTCTTTTCTGCCCTTCCCTCATTTTGCTTCATCTTTCCTTTGAGATTTATTTTGAAAGTAACACAAGGTTTGGGGAGGGGGCCCTGTTCCTAAATTAAGACAGAATATTGATTTGTCATTCTGGAGGATTTTAAACAAGTTGGCCATGTTATTAAAGTCATTTCTCAAGCTAACAGAGATTTTTTAAAAATTATTTTATTCTCAGTGATTTTGATTTACTGTTTCTAGTGAGGTGGTCTTTTTTTTTTTTTAATGCTTGTATTCTGAACCCAGTGAGTTCCTTGCTCTGGAGCAGCCTCTGTGAGGCTGGCTGCGTAATCTATTCCCCTGTCGACTTGAAGCTCCCAACGCGCCCTTCACAGTGCCCTCTGGCTGCTGATTCTCCTACTGGAGCACCAGCCTCTTTGCTTGTGATGGAGGAAAACTGCATTAGCCATCACAGCTCTGAACTGATTAAAACGGTGGAGTTTATTAGGGTGGTGCCTGGGGCCATTGTATTTAACAGGTTTCTATTCCTTCATTAGCAGTTCAAGATTCCTTGCTGATCTGCAAGAAAGAAAATAAGTGTTTGAAAAGGATGCTTTCAGAGTAGCTAATTGGATTTTGACTCATTCCCACTAGCCTAAAATACAGTGCTTCCAGTTCTTTTAGGGAAGAACATTAAAGGAGCTAAAATATCAAATGGGTGGGTGTATCATGCAGTTGAAATCAGGCAGTGCAGTGGTCCCACCCTATCTGTTGCAAGGCTGTGTTGCTTTGCTCAAAGTAACTAGCTTCCACTGTTAAGCTGCCCTCTTTCCAGAGAACTGAGTTTACTGCTTTTGAAAAGAAGTCAGAGACCCTGCTTTTTAATGTAGACTCTGTCGCATTTCTCCTATTTATTGAATAGCTATTGGAAACTAACATCAAACAAGTTTAATGCTATCACTAATTGATGATACTGAGTTAATGTTTTTACCAGGTCTAACAGACTTATGAATAGTTGAAAATTAATTTTTGATCCTGGAAAATAAAAACTACACACAAAACAACTCATATAGTCTTTTAAATTTCCCACATTATTAGAAACAGTTTCATGGGTTCTTTGCAGAGGCAAAAATGCTCCTAAATTAACCTGTAATAGTCAGGTTTTTATTAATAGTCATCTTTTTAGTATAGCGTTGCCCTTTAAGAAAGAGGAGAACTGAAGGAGAAACCACCCACAAACCAACAGCTAGAAATAAGCACTTCAGAATCAGGTCTGTGTGCATCTATATATGCACCAAAGGTAATTTCATAGTTAATTTTAAAATGGGCTCCTCTTCTTTATGTGTTGCTTTCTCCTTAGAAATATGTTGAGTTTTGATGGCAGCATGGTAATGAATTCTCTGAATAGACTTCTAATCAACCCTCACTGTTCCGTGGTTGCAGTGAAGAATGTAAACATTTCCAAGCCCAGTGGCAGGAGTTCAATGAGGCTGTTACCATCATATATGACAGGGCTACCTAATTTATTCTGATTACATAATTTCTTTCTGACCTCTCATTGCTCATTTTTTTGAAATTCATTTTATATTTGGCTCTGCTAGGCCTTCATTGCTGCGAGTACTTTCTCTAGTTGCAGCAAGTGGGGGCTACTCTCTAGCTGTGATGTACAGGCTTCTCATTACGGTGGCTTCTGCTCAAGGGCAGGCTCTAAAGCTTGGGCTCAGTAGTTGTGGCCCTTGGGGTTTAGTTGCCTATGCCATGTGGAATCTTCCAGACCTGGGATTGAACCCGTTCCCCATGCATAGGCAGGCAGATTGCTATCCACTGTACGACCAGGGAAGTCCTCATTGCTAATTTTTGCCATTATAAACTGGACATCTTTATGTGTATCTGTGTAGTCATCTGATTATTTCCTGAGGGTAAACTGTGATCATGGTATGTACAATTGCTGAGTCAAAACACATTTTTAAGACTTGATAGCTACCAGCACCTTCATAAGCCATCTCCTAGGGTGGGTACTTTGTGTGAGCAAACCTCATTCGTTTATGTTGGTTTTTAGTGTCTCTGGCTACCCTGGTGGCTCAGATGCTAAAGAATCTGCAATTCAGGACACCTGAGTTTGATCACTGGGTCAGGAAGATCCCCTAGAGAAGGGAATGACAACCCACTCCAGTATTCTTGCCTGGAGAATTCCATGGACAGAGGAGCCTGGTGGGCTACAGTCCATGGGGTCGCCATGGACAAAGAATCAGACCTCACTAAGCAGCTAACACTTTCACTTTAGCATCTTTAGGGATTCTACTGTTTTCTGCCTTCTCTCCTATCCCAAAATCTGGGCGGCATTGTCAAAAGGAAAAACCTAAACCAATTTTATTGTTACTACCTAACAAAACCTATCATTCCTTTTCTACTATTTAAACCCATCCCATTAAGAGAAACACGGAAATCCTCCAAAGTAGCCCCTGCATGTGTAGGCCTCATGACAGAGAAAAATCTATTAAACTTTCCCTATGGAATGACTTGGGTTTCCCAGATGGTGCTAGAGGTAAAGAATCTGCCTGCCAGTGCAGGAGACGCGGGAGACGCAGGTTCAGTCCCTGGGTTGGGAAGATCCCTAGAGGAGGGTGTGGCAACCTGCTCCAGTAGTCTTCCCTGGAAAATCCCTTGGACAGAGAAGCCTGGTATGTTGTGGTCCATAGGGCTGCAAAGAGGAAGACATGACCGAGCGAGTGAGCACACATACGTGGAATGACTTGGTGGTTCTGGTTGTGAACAAGCAGCATTCAGGAGAGTACTTAGCACCTGAAATAGCTCTACTAAGCTGTCCTTAGATTAGAGCTTGATGGCCTGGATTATACGCTTTAGGTCTTATTTTTATGGCATGGTGTTTTCTCTTGTCATTAAATGTATTTACAGGGCCTTTAAACTGTACTTTAATGGGGATATGTATGTCTTTAAGGTTTTAAAAGTAATATAATCTAAGATATGTTCACAGTTGAGTCTTGCCCCTCATTGCGGACAGCTGTCACCTGTTCTATTCTGTACTGTCCCTGTCCCTGCAGGTTTAATCTGTATCGGCTAAGTGTTAGCTTTGAAGTATTAGGCATACCTGATAGCTCAGTTGGTAAAGTGTCCGCCGGTAATGCAGGAGACCCTGGTTCGATTCCTGGGTCGGGAAGATCTGCTGGAGAAGGGATAGGCTACCCACTCCAGTTTTCTTGGGCTTCCCTTGTGGCTCAGACAGTAAAAAATCCACCTGCAATGTGGGAGACCTGGGTTTGATCCCTGGGTTGGGAAGATCCCCTGGAGAAGGAAACAGCTACCCACTCCAGTATTCTGGCCCGGAGATTTCCACGGACTGTATAGTCCATAGGGTCACAAAGAGTCGGACACAACCGAACAACTTTCACTTTCATTAGGCATATGTTAATATATTTGCTAAGGAACCTTATAGAGAAGATGCATGATTTATTTGCAGTGATTAAAGAAGCTTTGATAAGACAAATATAGTGTGCCCATGTATTTTATATAAGCCTTATATAAGTATACTAAGGCTGTAAATTGATTTTCTCCAGTGTATTTCATACATGCAACATTTTTTTCTTTAATGTATTATGTTTGGATGAAAGATTCCTGTTAAAATTTAAGCGTCATGTAAGTTTAAGCCTCACGGGTAGCAGCCGTGTCTGTTTTCTTCACTGATCCATCCCAAATACAGTAACCCCCAAGTGTTAGAGAACACCATTGCTACTTGTTTAACGAGTAACTAGATGAGTAAAAGGTATTGTGCATCTATCCTGGAGGTGTGTAGCCTGTTAATTGTCCCAAATAAAGAAAAGCACTACTGTATTTGTAATTATAAACATGACTCTGTAGTAAAATTTGCTGAAACTGCACTAGCATAAGGTAACATTTTGGATTTGTGCGTTTATAAAAGATACTGATTCTCTTCAATTTCAGAAAGTACTGTAAAGTTGTTTTTTAAGTCCTTATTTATCTTTGTCTGCACTGGGTCTTTGTTGCTGTGCACAGACTTATCTAGTTGCACTGAGCAGGGAGTTTCTCTTGTTGTGGAGCATGGGCCCTAGAGCAAGGGAGCTCAGTAGTTCTCTAGAGCCAGGGCCTCAGCAGCTAAGCTGAGCTTAGCTGCCCCACGGCATGTGGAATCTAACTGGGCCAGAGATCGAACTCCTGTCCCCTGCATTAGCAGGCGAATTCTTATCCACTGTACCACCATGGAAGTCCACTGTAGAGTTTTTTGTTCGGCTGCTACTTCATTTTTTGTTCCTAATTGAGGTAGGATATAGAAAATAGCATCTAAAGGATAGTTAGCTGCATCCAAAAAGAAGCATTTTGCTTTTACTGAGTGACCACAGAATTTGCGTAATCAAAATCTTCTAAGCCTTGTGCTAAGTATTCAAATAAAACATTCCAGAAAATTATGTGTAAAGAGGCATTCCTTTTTTTTTCAGGTAGTGACTATAGAGGTAGCAGATGAAAGGGAGAAATTATCAAGGGCTCCGAATTTAGGGATCACAGGGTCTCTGGCCATATTATTAGTCAGTAGAATCCATATTGTAGTTAGGTATAAGCTGTGAGTCTGGAAACCAGTTTACTGTCAGTTGGGTAGCAGTAACAATAAAGAGTGTTTTGGTCTTGGCTTTAGTGTCTAAATTGAGTGAGTCTATGTATAGAAAACAGTTTTTTGTTGAAAATGTCTAGGTTTTAAAATTCTCTTTGTTACTTGCAACTCAGAGTTAAAGGGTAAAAATGTATTAAAAGGTAAAAATTCATCTTTGATCACATAAGGACTATAGAAAAAAATTTAGTGTATGTCTTGTAGTAGTAATGGTCCAGCTTAGCTTTGTTCTGCTGTAAAGTAGAGGGGAGGAGCCTAATCCACAGGCTTTAGAAAAATAACAAGCAAGGCCTACATGGGTAAAGATAAACAGTTAAATACATCTTTATGTAATAAACAGGAGACTTCAGTTCTGAACAAGAAGAATGAAAGAAGGTAGAGAATGAGGGGGAGGGGAAGGACAAGTAGTAAAAGAAGAAAAAGGTGCAGAAAAATGCAGGTCGTAAGTTTTGTTTTGTTTTAGAAAATCGGGCAGATAGATTTCAGAGAGCCTCTTGTTGCTACTCTGAGACATGTATGATTTAACTGCTATTCATGGCCTTTCTGCTGCCCTGTTCAAGCCCTTGGGATGGTTTCACTGAATGGAATATCCCAGAGGTATTGGGTATTGGGTATGGAATAGTCCAGTGGTCTGTGGCTTTGGTATCCATGACTAGAGCAGGATTTTAGGAGCGAAATTAAATTAATATCCAGGGAATTTCCTCATAGCCATCAGAAACATAGCCCACTGGAAACACAAGTCCTCAGCGTGTTTTAGAAGATTACTGATAATAGTTAATCCCTTTAAGTACTTTCATGAGACTTGGGTATAATTTTTTTTTTTTAATTGACTAGGCTCATTTGGGAGACTTTCAGTTATAAGTAGTAAATCAAAGTCACTTCCAGCTTCCTTGATTGTTGGCATGTACACCCAAATTTTAGAGCAGGCACAGGCTTCAGGGAGGGCTTACCTAAATAGCTCAACAGTGTCACTGTGGGACCCCTCGATGACTGCTCTGCTTTCCAGAAATATCTGCTTGATTCCAAGGTTGGTCCCTGCATGAACACAGAATGGTTTCCAGCACCTCTCAGCTTGTTTTCCTCCATTGAACAAGCCTTGAGCTTAACTCTGACTGGACCAACTTGGACGTGCACCCAGCGCTAAAGCGGTATTGCTCCCCAGGGAATTACGCCACTTATCTTGGGCTGAATCATGTGCCATCTTTGAACAGATGACATGGCTTTATGTTGATTAAGTGAGTTAGGACTAAACTAGAAATGGGTTTAATCCCATTCAAACTATTTGTTGTTTAGTGGCTAAGTCATATCTGACTCTTTGTGACCCCATGAGCCGTCCATGGCATTTTCCAGGCAAGAATACTGGAGTGGGTTGCCATTTCCTTCCCCAGGGGATCTTCCCAACCCAGAGATCAAACCCCTGTCTCCTGCTGCATCTCCTGCATTGCAGGTTGGTTCTTTATAGCTGAGCCACCAGGGAAGCCTGTCCAAACCATATGACTTAAGAAATTTGGGACAGAGAAAGCAGGAATGGATGCTGGGGACAGTACTCCACGTTGGTTATACCACCTTCAAATACACACACTGTCCATTTTACTGATCTGGAGCCGGCTTTCTCAAGCTCAGCCAAACAATTGTTTAGAGGTCAGGCTTGTCCTGTGCATTGTAGAATGTTAGCAGCGTCCCTGGCCTCCAGCTCCTAAGTGCTAGTAACCCCTCCCCCAAGTTCAGCAACCAAAAGTGTCTCCAGGCCTTGCAGGATGTCACTGGAGCCAGGGCAGCATCATCCTGGCTGAGACCACTGGTCTAGAAGAGTGGTCTTCAGACTGATCACACAAGCTTGTGATGAAAATGTTTGTGCGTATCCCCATGTATATTTATATTAACATATTAATTCTATACCTGTTATAAAACACATACAGGAAATAGAAGTTAAATGGTGGTGATTCTAAATACAATGAAATTTTATTTTTGACTGTAATACTTTCTTCCTGTATGCCGTGGATCTTTGTGTGTGCCTTTTAGAGCATTTCCCCACTTTGGAGGTTAGTGGCCTAAAATACAGGTGTCCAATCAGAATTAGTCAGTTGCCCAACTGTGTGGGGCCAGCACTGTGTCACCATGAAACTCCAGGTCCAGTGTGACTTTCCCTGCTGTCTGAGCATCGGCTACCCGGGCCCTCAGCTGAACCTACTCTGAGACTTAGGAGGAGGACAGCCGTTGACCACTGCATCCGAGGCTGCATACGCAGAGCAGAAAAGCTATAGATTATAGTTGTCAGCGTTGTGGCCTGTGGAGTGTTGAGAGAGGCTGTGCCTGTCGCTGTTCCCATCCCTGTCACCAGCCCCTACTGCTGTGTGCTGGAGGTTGAGGGCGGTTGTGAGGCTGAGAGGTGGGCACCTTGTTCTGCGTCCAGAGGCTTCCTGCAGGGGGACGGCTGCTGCCTTATCAGCCAGCGCCAGCAGGATGAGAAGGGACCGCTGTGGCGTGCTTGGGGCGGGCTCGGGGTGACTTCCTACCGAGTGGCAGTCTTGTTGCCTCATGGTGGGCGTGGAAGGACACTAGTGGGCCCCGTTGGCTTAATGTCAAGGAGTTCGAGGACCAGAGGAAGGAAGGACACACCTAGTGCTGCCAGCAAGGTTCTCAGGCCAGAAGGAGGTGGGGGGATGGACGGCTGGTGGTCTGAATACAGGGCTTCTCAGTGACGGGGCTCTTGGTGGAACTGAGCAGCGCCCCAAGGAGGCCTGCACACCATTTACACTGACTCATGACACTTGATGAGGCCCCCAGTATACGTAACACGTAGCCTGGTGGACCCACTGCTAGACCTAGACCTGTGCCCAGAGAGCCCCAAAAGGATGGGAATGGAGAAAAGGTGAAAGAGCAGACCAAGTCCCCTCAGTCTAGCTGGCAGTGTTAGAGGCAAGTTATGAATCAGATTTGAGATTGAAGTTCTAGGGGACTAAATTTGAAAAACTGAAAGGATAGGAGAGGCGGGATTCGGTGGAGAACAGCTGAAAAGAAGTACTGGTAAGGGCTGGGGAGGACTGGCAGGCAGAGCTGAGGTCTCCACCCTTTCTAACCAGAGATTCCTGAAAAGCTCGGTTAATATTAATACCTTCGGCAGAGTCGCTGGCGATAGGGCTTCATCCCGGGTAATTGACCATGGTGAGGAGTTGGGCTAACTTGGAAGGTCTTTGCATTGAAGAATTGAGAATTGACAGGGCCTTTTTTTCTACAAAGAATATAATTTGTTGTATTGTTAAGTGCTTTGGACCCAACCTCATTAAATATCTTTAGAGAATTTGGAAAGCCAATCTCAGAGAAGTCAGTATTTTGATTGCTTTTGTCTACTGTCTCCTCAGACTGATGAATGTCCTGTGTGTTTGGTTCATAAAGAAAAAGCAGTTGAACCGAAAGATTAACTTTTCTTTTTGACTGTGCTGGGTTTTTATTGCAACGTGCAATAGTTGCAGAACCCGAGTTTTTAGTTGCCCTGAGGCATGTGGGATCTTAGTTCCCCGACCACGTCCTCTGCCCTGCAATGCAGATTCTTAACCACTGGACCACCAGGGAAGTCCCAGAAAGATTAGCTTTTAAAATTCTGCTATGGAATGTCTTAAATTTCGGGAAGACACTTCTTTTGGACAATTTAGTGTAATGTTAGAACCTTTTTCTTCTAATTAAATATCCTTTGGGTATTTTCATTTAAGTGTTTTTTCCTGGTAGATGAGGAGGGACTTAGCTCCTGAGCAGTTACTTCTTACTGCACTCACTCTACAGTTTGCAGTGCTTTCCCAGCACTTTGTATTTGTTTCCTGGGATGCCGTGGGGCGGCGTCACCCCTCTTGTAGGAGAGGCACGTGGAGACCCTCAGTTTGCCCCTGGAGGAGGCCAGGGTCTTTTCACCACCTGGCCCTCTGCCCTGGGCACGTGGATGTGTAACATACAGAATGGTGGCTGTGGAGCGAGTGTGGCCTGCCACCCCCACCCAGGAGGTGACCAGCTTGCTGTCAGCGGGTATTTGCTTAGCGTTTCTGCAGGCTGTCCTCTGACCAGTGGCATCCGTGTAGACAACAGTTGGCCGAGGTAAGAAGCACGGCTGACCTGGGGACAAGCAAAGGTGGTTGACCCGTGTCTTATTGGAACTTGTTGACTTTCTGATGCAAGAATTTACCGCAAGCTCTGGTGTTTTGTTTTGTTTTTTTTCCAGTAACATGGAATCATCACCTAGTTTTTATTGTAATAGATTGAAAGCAATTTATTTTACATGAATCGATACAGGTTTGGAAGTGGTTTTTTTTTGTTTGTTTTTAAACACTCCCTATTATATCCCATTTTCTTTAGAAATATTTTTGTGCTCGGAGCACATTATATCAACCAACATTCAGTTGGGCTCAGGATTTTTTCTTCATGCTGAAAAACACATTAAAGTTATAAGTCCTAGTTGTCTTAATTGACAATTTTCCATCTTAACTGTGAATTGCAAATAGTGTGAACTAGCTTAACAAACTATATATAAACACCTGTCCTTCTGTAATACTCCCAGAGAGGATACCTTAGTATAGAGGGAAGCACAGGCTTTGCAGGCAAAGGGTCTGGATTTGGTTTTCAGTTGAGACATGTAGGCACTTGTGGCTTTGAGAAAGTATATAAACTTCATCGAGACCCAGGTTCCCTGTGAAGTCAGGATGATACCACCCTGCACAATCGGGAGCTTACATGATAGTTGTCCCACCTGCAGGTCAAGTCCTTCCCGCCATCCTCCCTTCCTGTTCTGGTTGAGATCCTCTGCGGGGCTTTGTGTTCGATGGGTTTTGGCCACAGTTCAGCAAACACTGCTGAAGAGACAGCTCTGTTGTTTGTCTTACATTTGTTTTTTTTGCCACAGTTTGTGCGAGCTTAGTTCCCCAACCAGGGATTGAACCCCGGCACTTGGCAGTGAAAGCTCAGTTTAGGGTGTTCTTAGCATCATGATTTCAAGGCAGGTTTACCTACATAGTTCCAAATGGCTGTTTTCCTCTCCTCCCCGCTCCCCTAGTCTGTATGTTGTTCTCTTTTTTTCAGGCTCTTTGTGGTAAATTGAAGCTAAACAATCCTACCTTACTAGGATTGTTGGAGGGTTGAATTCTTGACATAAAATGATCATTCATCAGTGGCAGCAGTGCAATTAAGTTGGTAGCGTCTATCTAGCTCTTAGTTATCAGGATTTTACTTGCTATTTGTAACTATAGGCTTCTGGGTTTAAAAGGCTGCCTGGGAACTTGTCTTCACCCCTTACCTCAGGGCCTGTCCTGGGGGCTGAGGGGCTGGGTTCGCTTCCAGATTTTTAACACCTGCATTGAGTCAGGAAGCTCATTTAGAGATTCTGTGTTTGCCAAGGCCTGTCCCTCCTCTTTCTTGTTGCTTTTCCCAATCATAGACGCCTCTGCTGTTTCATTTTTATTGAACCACCTGTTTGGCTGGTACTGTGCTCTGACCAAGTGCAAGAACGTACAGCACACAGCTCCTGCCTTCCGGCCTGTGATAGAAGCTAGACAGTAAGTGCTGTTTTCAAACACTTAGCTCCCTTACAGGGTAGTTTAGTAATTCCTCTTCTGATGAGCAAATATTGTTTGTGAACCTGCGAATCTTAATGCCAGGGATACAAAGATGAATACAGTGCAGGTTCTGATCGTCAGTGTTCTGATCTTCTCCAAAGAGAAGAACCTCTGGTGGTGCAGGAGTGGCTTCAGGTGGTACTGGCACATTGTTATCTAGAACCAGCACACCAGACATGCAGTTTCATGGATATTATTGTTTAAGAAAAGACAGAAATAGCTATTTGATGATTGTTGTTGTTGTTCGGTCGCTCAGTCGTGTCTGACTCTTTGTGACCCCATGGACTGCAGCGCGCCAGGCCTCCCTGTCCTTCACTGTCTCCCGGAGCTCACTGAAACTCATGTCCGTGGAGTCGGTGATGCCATCCAACCATCTCATCCTCTGTCACCCCCTGCTCCCCCTCCCCTCAATCTTTCCCAGCATCAGGGTCTTTTCCAGTGAGTCCGCTCTTCACATCAGGTGGCCAAAGTACTGGAGCTTCAGCATCAGTCCTTCCAATGAATATTTAGGGTTGATTTCCTTTAGAGTTGACTAGTTAGATCTCCTTGCTATTCAAGGGACTCTCAAGAGTCTTCTCTAACTCCACAGTTCAAAAGCATCAATTTTTCTGCTCTCAGCCTTCTTTATGGTCCAACCCTCACATCCACACATGACAACTGGAAAAACCATAGCTTCGACTAGATGGACCTTTGTTGGTAAAGTAAGGTCTCTGCTTTTTAATATGCTGTCTAGGTTTGTCATAGCTTTTCTTCCAAGGAGCAAGCATCTTTTAATTTCATGGCTGCAATCACCATCTGCAGTGATTTTGGAGCCCAAGAGAATAAAGTCTGACACTGTTCCCACTTTTCCCCCTTCTATTTGCCATGGAGTGATGGGACCGGATGCCATGATCTTAGTTTTCTGAATGTTGAGTTTTAAGCCAGCTTTTTCACTCTCCGCTTTCACTTTCATCATGAGGCTCTTTAGTTCCTTTTCACTTTCTGCCATTAGAGCGGTGTCATCTGCATATCTGAGGTGGTTGATATTTCTCTCAACAATCTTGATTCCAACTTGTGATTCACCCAGCCTGGCATTTCACATGATGTACTTTGCATATGGGTTAACAATACACAGGGTGCAGGGTGGCAGTACACAGCCTTGACGTACTGTATATTAGGATGCTGCTACTGCTAAGTCACTGCAGTCTTGTCCGACTCTTAGCGACCGCATGGACTGCAGCCTACCAGGCTCCTCCATCCATGGGGTTTTCCAGGCAAGAGTACTGGAGTGGGGTGCCATTGCCTTCTCCGGTATATTAGGATAAATAGGCGAAAATATTTAAATTTTAAGTTCAGGTAATATTTTTATATGAACCAATTGTGAAGGATCATTAAGGGAACTCTGACCCACAGAGCCAATGCATCTAATGAAATTCTGGAGGATGAATTGATTAGTTCTGAGTGAAACACACAGACTTCATTATTAAAAGGTAAGCTTTAGTTTGATTTTCAGTGGAGTCCAAATTAGTCAGATTTTAATAAAAATTTGATTTGTAGTAAACACTGATTTTCAACATAGTAGCATTACCTGAATAACTTTTATTTCACCGTGAAAAGATATTTTCTAGAATATTCATTGCAGCATGAGAGTGAAATTGGAAATGACGTGAACATCTAATGATAGGAAGTAGGTTAAAATATTATACATTGATAGATAGGAATAGGAGAATAGGATGCAACCATTGCAAATGATGGTGATGTAGGTGTATATATATTGACATGGAAAGACATTCATAATATCTAGATAAGAAGAAAAAGATGTGAGGTTAAAAAGCCAATAATGAAAAGCCCTGAAGGGTGTACTACTAACCTGTTAACAGTGGTTATCTTTTTAGCTGCTGGGATTTCAACCAGTTTTTTTTCTTTATTTATTTTTAATTGAAGGATAATTACTGTATTGTGTTGGTTTCTGCCATACGTCAACATGAAGCAGCCATACGTGTACATATGTCTCCTCCCTTTCGAGCCTTTCCATCCCACCCCTCTCAGTTGTCACAGAGCCCTGGTTTGAGTTCCCTGAGTCATTCAGCAAATTCCCACTGGCTGTCTATTTTACATATGTTAGTGTATTAATGTTTCCATGCTGCTCTCTCCGTTTGTCCCACCCTGATGGTGTGTTCTAATTATGAAATGAACATAGGTACCTTTCTTTTTCTTTTTTTAATAGAGAAAAATTCCATTTCCCGTTTCATGTATGCACAGCTCAGTATAGCTTTTCTGATCCTGTTGTGATTTCCTTTCTTACAGATGTGGGGGCACGGTTGGTGCTATTTTCACTTGTCCGCTAGAAGTCATTAAGACAAGGTTGCAGTCTTCAAGATTAGCTCTTCGGACAGTCTATTATCCTCAGGTTCATCTGGGGACCATCAGCGGAGCTGGGGTGGTGAGACAAACGTCAGTGACGCCTGGACTCTTACAGGTTCTAAAGTAAGTTCAGTCCCGGTTCTGGCCTCATGCCACCCGCACCCCCACCCCCACCCCCCCACTGTCAATGCAGAATGTTTATGCGGCCCATCAGATGGGATGTTCTGTTTGTAGAGGCTGTGACCAAATTTAAGAACTAGGTATCTATACCAATGTCTTTAACTCAGACTTTGCTCTCTTGGCCTCAGGGCTCCCGGCATGCATGTGATCACCATCCAGGGACAGTTAAAGTAAACCTAACAAAGCAAACTCAAAACAATCCATGTTTAAATTGTTACATCAGAGTGTTGCTCTTGCCCCAAGTCTTTTGAGTGCTAGTGAGAAGCTCTGAGGCTTGTAGAATGAATTTTAAAATTGCACAAGAGAAGTGTTGTGAATATTTTAAGAGGAAGTAATATGGAAACAAAATGTTGTAATTTTTTACTTTTTATTTGAAAATAATTTTACATTTATAGAAAAACTACAATATATGTTTAGTAAGCTGATCTTTACAATTTTTGTTTCATACCTAGCCTACCCACCTACTTTATCTGTTTTTACAGTATTAAAATATTTCAGTTGCTTACCAAGTTGCCGAATATTCTTAAGTTGAATTTGGCTTATCAGTCTCTATGCTTAAGGCAAAATCAGAAATTCAGACGAGCACTTGGCAATGTCTGCATTTTAGCTCAGGGACCCTTTGCTTTTAAAAGAGAACTTTAAAATGATGACTGACTTTGACTCCACATGTTACTCAGAGCTCTAAAACTGATCTTCGGGAGAGTGCGGGTTCAAGAGAGACACAGCTGTGTACCAGTGTGGATGTTTAGTGGGGAAGCGTTAGAAAAAGATGCAATAAAATGGAGATGCTCTGTCTTCATAACAACAACGCTTTGAATTTGGGGCAGAGTTCAGTCACAGTTTAGATAAGGTAGAATGGATTTGAAAGTGCTTAATTTATTTTTAGGTACGTTTTGTTTGTAAGGCCAACTTCTGGGTAATTCAGGCACCCACGCCAAACACACATACCAGGGTACATCCGAGCTCGGGCCCGACTGGGCAGCAGCACCCGCTGCTGAGGGCAAGGTCCCAACTAGAGAAAGAGGTCGCTGATAGCCAAGACTCGAGGCAGATCTTTTTTTTTTTTTTTTTTAATTGAATGCTGAGAAGGATTGTGGAGACACGAAATGCAGAAGGTCAGGGGCAGGCCAGGAAAGGTGGGGCACTGAAATGGGAGGCCTGCTTTGCTGTCAGTAAGGAGAGAGACCGGCTCTGAAGACACCCCGTCCCCTGTTCGCCTTTAATAAGTCTAGTCAATAGCAGTGTCTCCAGTGACGTCTTGCTTCTGAGGAACTTGGAGTGCTTTGGACCTAGTGAAACAGGGGTAATTTGCCAGCTTTGCTAACATCCAAGGTGAACTTCCTCTTACATACTTGCCAATCTCGCATGACTAGTAGATTTATTTATTTACTGTAACTGGGAACCTATTACCCGGAAGTCAAGGGTGTCACTGGGGCCAAACCCCTAAGGTAAATGGGAATGTTTCTCTAGTTCAAGTGTGTTAGGACACATCTTCTACTAAAATGTAAACCAAAAAAAAAAAAACCACCTCTCCATCTTTTAAAACACATGAACAGCACCCACACCACATGCAAGACAACCCATCTTCCTAACTGGCCTGGCAGAAGACCTTGCACCCTGCTCCATCCTCAGGCTGTTCTCAGCAAAGCGGAGGAGATCCTTCTGCTCTCGCTCCCAGTAAAAGCTGAAGCTGCCCATGGGCCTGCTGGACCCCTCCCGTTACTTCCTTGACTTCGCCTCCTTGAATTTCCCTCTCCTGAACCTTTTTGGCTATACTGGCCTCCTTACTGGCCCTTTAAAAGACCAGAACGTTGGAACATTCCACAGCAGGGCCTCTCTGCTGGACATTATCTGCATGGCTGCCTCTCAGCTCTCCCCCTTTACAGGAAGGCCTTGCAGTGACCATGCTATTGAAAACCAGGCCCTTCTTTCACATTCTCTCCGTCCTGCTCTGTTTTTATCCACAGCATTTACCTCTATCCATCATACACTGTAATGTATTGATTTATATTGTTTATTTTCTCTCCCTGCGGGCCCCCCCACAGAACAGAAGTTCCCCAGAGGTAGGGGCTTCGATTTGTTTTGACGACTGAGGTGTCCCCAGTCTCTGAGAACGCCGCCTGCCACACGGCAAGACTGCGGGACAAAGAGAACGTAACACCTCAGTGAGATGCTGAATATGAAGAGCTTGACACCCGCTCCCCCCCCTGCCACGTAAATAACCCATATTAGCTGCTATTGTAACACCTACTTCTGTACTTTTTAAACATAAGACTTACAGCTGAGTTTCCTGGTAATGAAGGCAAAAGGGGGGCTGTCACCCTGCATAACTCTCATCTGGAGAAAGCACACATGCTCCTCAGGGTAGATGTATGTTGTTTCTTGTCACTGAGTTCTGAAAGCAGAATGTTACCCAGTACTTACATCAGATAGTGTACCAGCCTAAGAAGCATTGCCTTTTAGGATAGTTTAATAGAAGATGACTGCTCTTTGCTTCCCCACCACCCTCCTCACCCACCTGGATTACTGGACTGTGCTCTCTGATTCTTCCACTAATCACCCCTAGGCTAGAGCCATGGTGAGGGGCTACTAAGCAGGCTCTTTTTCTGGGAAGTGGTGAACTGAGAGCAGGGATCCAGGCCTCTTCTCCGTGCCACAGAGCCCACCAAGTCATCTGTTCATGATTAGAAGCCATTGGGTTTATCGGGGGTTTCCCTGGTGGCTCAGACAGTGAAGAATCCGCCTGCAGTGTGGAAGACCCAGATCGATCCCTGGGTTGGGAAGATCCCCTGGAGAAGGGAATGGCAACCCACTCCAGTATTCTTTGCTGGAGAATTCCATGGACAGAGGAGCCTGGTGGCCTATAGTCAGATGTTATTCATTTAAAACTAAGCTGCTTATTTTTAGTCTTATTCTTCCAGGAAGTGCTACATTTAAAGGCTTAACAGACAACAGAATTTGTTTACAGGAATTTTGTTTTTCCAAATGCAAATCAGTGTTTGCTTATGTCTCAGGTTAATCTATTAGAGAAAAGGTATTCTCCATTGGAGCACTGATTACCTTTGTATTTTGAATATAGTTACTTGAAGACAAGATGTTAACACAATTAGGCTCTCTCTGTTAAATTTGCCAAAGGGTAATAATCCATTTATTCAAGTATCTGCCTTAAAAAGTCTTAGGACATAATCTTCTTTAAAAAATTTTTTTTATCCAATCAAAACTCTTGTTCTTTAAACTATTTCAGGTACTTTGTTTTTTCAAGTACCTTTTTAATGTGAAAAGTAATATGTTAGTGAGGTAGTTTTTCTTTTAAAAGCTGATGGCTTCAACTCAGAACTTTGTCTTGGAACTTGATCTGTGGTATGCATAGTCTGATCTAAAAGAGGGAAGAGAACGAAACACTCCAGACAAGATCCTAGTTTCCTTCTGCATTTCTTTCCTAAATGAAAGTTTATAGTACTGTGGGAAACTTAGTCTGGGCCCTACACATGCTTTATTTTGAAGCTGAGGAATACCATTTATAGTAAGCACTTGATTGTTCCAGAAAAGTTTTGTAAACATCCAGATAGGTTAGAAGTTTGAATTATGTAACAGATTTGACTTTTTGCCCACTGTTAACGTGCGTCACTATGGAGACAGCCTTTCTGCAGCTCTTAAAAGGCCTGAGTCACTTGAGGACACCAGTCCCCCACTGCATTATAGATGCGTGGCTCCCAGCTTCCTGGAGCCAGAGACACCCTTAATTGTGTTTGAGTGACTCCTAGGATTGGCGGCACAGTGAACAGTCGTGGGGACCACAGACAGAGCCTAAACTTGAAAAAATTCTAAATGTATTGACCATTTGAAAGCTTTCACATACTATACTATAAGATGTAGGTCACTTCAAGGTGTGGTTATTTGAGAGTTTTTTTTCCAGAGAGCGTGGTTTTGTTTTTTTTTTTTAAAGCTGAATCCTGTTTTGAGAAAGAGTTAGCAGTAAAGAATTTAAAGTTGAAAACACCAAATTCTGATGTCTCTGTTAAGGGCCAAGTGGCTTGGTTCTGGCCAGTGTGAAAATGCAGTAAAACATGTCGTTCCTTTAGAGTGTTAGGATGAGTTCAGTATTTTTGTAACCTATGACCTATAGCTTTTTCATTTTTAAAAGTTTTTTATTGTGAAATGATTTCCAACTTAAAGAAAAGTGACAGGAACAGGGCACATACCTTGCTTGTACTCTACCTCAGGTCTCTTGTGTTAAACATTTTGCCACATTTGTTTATTTGTTTTTGCTCTATATACGTACTTTTTTTTTTCCTGAACCATCTGAAAATAGGTTACACACATTATGTCCCTTTACCCTTCATTCTTAAGCATTTATTTCCTTGAAAAGAGTGTTCTCTTAAAACCAGAGTACAGTTTTCAAATTTAGGAAATTTAATATTGATATAACTAATCCACAGTCTGTATTCCAGTTATATCATTTATCTTTTGTTAAGCAATTGATTTAGCACAAGAGCAAAAACATGAAAACTGTTACTGCCAATATTTCTTTCATTTTTTAGGACTTCTTCAGTGAGCCTCTGGGTTTTGTGGTTTAACTGCTTCATTAAGATGTAATTCAAAAAAAAAAAGATGTAATTCAGAGTACTTTACTGACAGTCCAGTGTTTCCACTGCAGCGGGCACCAGTTTGATCCCTGATCGGGAACCAGGATCAGGTGTGACCTGATAAAAAAATAAATTCAGTTAAAAAATTTTCCAAATGCACTTAAGATATAATTCACATACCATATGATTGTCCACTAAATGCATACAGTTCACCTGTTTTAATATGTTCACAGAGTTTTGTGCAACCTTGACAACAATTTGATTTTTCCATCACACTGCAAAAATCCCCTCACTGTTTGCAGTCATTCCCCATCCCCAGACTCACAGCCCTAGGCAACCAACCACTATTCTATCGATTAGCTTGTCTCCTGATTATTTCATCTAAATGAAATCATACAACATATGGCCTTTTGTGTCTGCTTTTACTTAACCTAATGTTTTTTGAAGCTTCTTCCTTGTGTGAGTCATCAGTACTTCCTTTTCATTGTTGCTTTTGTTCAGTCGATCAGTCGTGTCCAACTCTTTGCAACCCCATGGACTGCAGCATGCCAGGCTTCCCTGCCCTTCACTATCTCCCAGAGTTTACTCAAACTCATGTCCATTGAATCGATGATGCCACAACCATCTCATCCTCTATCACCCTCTTCTCCTCCTACCCTCAACCTTTCCCAGCATCAGGGTCTTTTCCAATGAGTCAGCTCTTCGTATCAGGTGGCCAAAGTATTAGAGCTTCAGCATCAGTCCTTCCAATGAATATTCAGGGTTGATTTCCTTTAGGATTGACTGATTTCATCTCTCTGCTGTCCATGGGACTCTGAAGAGTCTTCTGCTTTTTATTACCAAATGATATTCCATTGTGTGGCCAGGTTTCATTTGAAACACACTGCTTTGACCTTCCCCAGATGCCATGAAGAAAGAAATGTGCATTGTACTTGCAGTGAGGTATGCTGTCTAGTTGTCTAGTGTGGTGAACAGAGCTCCTTCATGTGACCCTCAGCATGACCAGAGAGTTAGTCTGGGCCTTGCAGACAAGAGTGCACCTTGGGGTCACTTACAAGGCTTGGACTTGATACCTGCTAGTAAGGAAAAGATTCTGTGATACCTGTCAGGTGCTCTTTTTGCCTTACAAGAATGCCTGTATGTTGTGCAAACCCTGAACATGACTCATTATTATATACTCATAACATTATTGTGTGGACAAGAGCGATTTTGAAGCATGTTTTTTCACTGTAGTAATGAAAGGAGTATTCTTCAGTCTTCTGACTCTGTATTGTAATATAATCAGATAAGACCTAGGGGTTTTGTAAACATTCTGTTCTTTATTCAAGGAGCTAATGTGAAGATTGACCCCTTATCATTTTGCATAGCGCTTGCCTAAGGATTTTAAAGATACATCTTTTCTTATTATTTAGGTCAATCTTGGAGAAGGAGGGACCAAAGTCACTTTTTAGAGGCTTGGGTCCAAATTTGGTTGGAGTTGCACCATCAAGGTAAGCATTGAACCTTTCAGCTAGCCTACAACATACACTATGTAATATACGAAGTCCTTTCGTAACCTGAGGGGCAGCACTGCTAGATGACTAGTCTCCTTTTCTGTGTGAGAATCCTAAATGCATCTGATGTATAGAAGTAGTGTTAACTGTTGGTATGTCTTTCAATGTGTGTGTGTTAGAAAGAGGTTCTTGGTTGTTATATTCTTAAGTTGAAAATTATTCTGCTCCCATCACCTAGAACTTTCTCTGTTTGCTCCTCCTAAGTGTGGTGTGTGGTCAGCAGCAGTGGCATCACCGAAGAGCTAATTTAAATGACAGGATCTCAGACCCACATCAGAATTTGCGTTTGGAAGCACTCATCTGAAAAAATTTTAAAAGCTTCTAGGTTTTATTTTATGTATTTTTTAAAATTCCCATTTTTGTTACAAGGTTTAATTCTCTTTAAAGCTTATTTGAATACATTGAGCTGCACTGTCCCAATACAATAGCCACTGGTCACATGGGGCTACTTGAATTAATTAAAATTAAAAAGTCAGTTCCTCGGTCTCACCAGCCACATTTCAGGTACTTAATGTTCATATGTGGCTAGTGGCCCTTGCCTAAGGGACCATAGGCGTAGAGCATTTCCAGCTCCGCAGGAAGTTCTGTTGGGCAGGACTGACGCAGAGGATACACGTGTGGATATGAAAGGGAATGAATGTTTCTGCGTGTGGGGGGGTGGGGGCAGTGTATCTCTGAAAAGTAGGTAAGAAACTGCTTCTAGAAATTGCCTTCTGGAAAGGGGAGTTGGGTGTGACTGCTAGGACACGTACATGAATCAACATATACAATAGACTTTAAGGAGAATCTTTATAACAAAAATGAGAGTGTCATTTTATATGAAGTAAAGACTAAAAGCTTCTTGAATTCTTACAGGTCAGTGCTCCAGTTTATACACAGATTTCCTGAGGGTATCATAAATATGCAGATTCTTATTAAACCCTTTTTTTCCTTTAGAATTCTGTAGCTTGTGTGTGTGTAATCTATTGAAAATACAGGAAGTACTAGCCTGTGAGATTATGCGGGGCATGCATTATTAAGAGAACACAGACATGCTGCATATATGTAGTTGATGAAGAACACGGAGTCGTTCTACTCGTGGACAGTGCTTAACTTGGTAACGCCTGTCAGTCTGATATAGAGTCTTGGCCACCACACCCATTTAGAACAGTTGGAACCTAGAAAAAAAAAACAAAAGACAGTTTTATAACACAAATCATGATAAGTAGTCAGCATCCTAGGTTGAAAAATACATTCTGTAATTGATCCATTGGCCAGCTGGAAAAAAAGAATGCCATTTTCCCTGGCATTGCTGGTGAAGAGCAGGGAAAACCACAAGCAGGCTCTGCTCCTCAGCCCTGATCTGAGAGGAGACAGACAAGGGGAAAGCAGACAGGCAGAGGAGACTGGAGAGCCAGGGGCGGGGTGGGAGGGGGTGCCACCCCTCCAGTGGTCCCGTTCTGGGGTAGGGAGCATATCAGTGGAGGGAGCCCTTTATGGAAACGTGTGCAAGCCTACATGTTCCTATGTGGTCCCAAGTCATCAGGGAAAAAGTTCAAATTACATGTGACATACTTGTTATGGTGTAAGACAGGACACATGTGATATGCTGGAAATGTATTATAAATTTGAACAGTTACAGTATATGTTGGTGCTTAAAGGGATTGGCATTTATCCGGAATGAAGAATATAAATGGACTTCATATGTATACTATCAAAACCTCATCTTCCTCAGTTGTTTAGGGCACTTCCATCATCACAGACTGCCTGCTGGAGGAACAAGCGGGAGCTTCCCCAAGGCACCCGCAGCAGGTTTTGGTTTGAGCCCAGATGAGGTTAAGCTTGCGATTACCTATTAACCTCTTCCCCATAGTCCTGAATTGTCAGAGGTTGCGTGGGGCCAGTGTCCCAAGATGTCCTGACCGTGTTCCCTCTTCGCTCTGACAGGGCTGTGTACTTCGCCTGCTACTCCAAAGCCAAAGAGCAGTTCAATGGCGTCTTCGTGCCAAACAGCAACATCGTGCACGTTTTCTCAGCTGGTTCTGCAGGTGTGTTACACCAGTGAGTGCTCATGAATGCACAGCTCCCTAAAGTGTGTGTTGTGCCAGAAGGTCTCTTTCCAAGAGTTAAAAATTAGCTTTCTGCTTCTTTTGCACCTAAACTCATTTTTCTGAAACTTTATGTTAGAATTGATAAAATCTAAGTATTTGAGAACAGCTTGTAACTTGCTTTCATTTATTCTGCCTTAAGATCGACCCGTTAAGTTTGACATGTTCTCATGCGTGCTGTTGGTTAGTGTGATGTATCTTTTAAAGGAATATTAATGTGTTTTCATGTCTTTCTATTACATTATTTTCTCAACTTTGAGCTGCTTTTTCTGTGACTTCCCAGGTGTCTAGCAAACCCTGTGTACAGGTGGATTAGCAACTGGATTCTGTGATGAAGGCTCAGGGCTTGTCGTGGGGTTTGTTCAGCAGGGTTGGTGATAGATCAGGTGTCATTTCTGTTCTTTTTTGAGCGAATCATTCCACCTACCATAGAAAATTCACAACAGGATTTTTCTCCCAGGAAATACTTGGCAGAAATATGTCTTAGATTGCAGTTGTAGATTGCTGCGAGGCCATGCCGTTTTCGATATAAATTTTATGTCTGTTTAAATAGAAAGGTATTTTAGAGAATTAAATTGACATTTTATGAAAAATTTCCACCCTCTGCTGACCTCTAAATTGTATGTATCCATTTTGTTCCTGTTCCTCCAAATAAAAGTACTAGGAATTCATCTGAATAGTTCAATTATCTGAATACAGATAATTTTTGGATCCCAAATGGAAAATGACATTAGCACAGATGCTTCACAAGAAAGGTGTTTACAGGATGTGGAGGTGGCAGGGAGGTCAAAGGGATGGAGTGTGGAGTTCAGAAGAAGTGGGGCCTCACTGCCTCAGCCAATAGTGAGTTAGCCATAAACTAAAAGCTGTACACCAGTTTTGCAACTTTTGACAAATTAACTTAGAGAAACCCTTGGTAAATAAAATGGACCTGAAGGGAAATTTTTTTTTTTTTAATACTCTTCAATTTGCTGTTTCAAGGAGCTAATGTTGCTATAATTGGTTTTTCCCCTCCTTCCTGGCAGCATTCTTTTTTTTCTTTTTTTGTAATGCAAGTGTAGTTGATTTACAAAGTTGTATTAGTTTCAGGTATATAGCAGAGTGATTCAGTTCTTTGTGGTCTGTTACAAGATACTGAATACGTTCCCCATGCTATACAGTAGGTCCTTGTTCATCTGTGGACTATCTGGGTGGGTCTTCCCACATGGCACTAGTGGTTAAGAACCTGCTTGCCAATACAGGTAGATGTAAGAGACACAGGTTCAATTCCTGGGTCTGGAAGATCCCCTGGAGAAGGGCATGGCAACCCACTCCAGTATTCTTGCCTGGAGAATCCCATGGACAGAGGAGCCTGGCAGGGTCCATAGGGTCGAAAAGAGTCAGACACAACTGAAGCATGTCTAGGGTCATATTATAAAATCAGTCTATTTAGAATGTGGAGGGGATGACATATTCCAACGGACTCGCTGTGTGTCAGGTCAGTGATACATGATACTGCTTTTTTGGTTGGTGTAGAGTGACGAACAACATTAAGATGGAGAAGACTTAAAGATGGTTCCAATAGGCAGATCAGTCTTAAAACTTCAATTTCCTAAAATGATTAGTCGGGTATTGAAATGTCTAAGTTTGGATTCACGTAAGTGGAGATTTAGTTTCTTCTATTTTAAGTTAAATTTAAGGTACTCTTTTGGATTAGATCATCATTTCTTTAAAACAAATTATTTCTGGACCTGATGCTTTCAGTTGAGTTTTATGATAGTTTCATATTTACCACCATAGGAATCACATTAACAGGAATACCAACAGCACCACCTAGAGTCTGGGAGGACTAGTAGTCGTCCTCAGTTGCTCAGTTGTGTCCTCCTCTTTGTGACCCTTTGGACTCTCCAGGCTCCTCTGTCCATGGACAGTTCAGTTCAGTTGCTCAGTCGTGTCTGACTCTTTGCGACTCCATGAACCGCAGCATGCCAGGCCTCCCTTTGCATCACCAACTCCCAGAGTTTACCCAAACTCATGTCCATTGAGTCGGTGATGCCATCCAGCCTTCTCATTCTCTGTCATCCCCTTCTCCTCCTGCCCTCAATCTTTCCCAGCATCAGGGTCTTTTCCAATGAGTCAGCTCTTCGCATCAGGTGGCCAAAGTATTGAAGTTTCAGCTTCAACATCAATCCTTCCAATGAACACCCAGGACTGATCTCCTTTAGGATGGACTGGTTTCATCTCCTTGCAGTCCAAGGAACTCTCAAGAGTCTTCTCCAATACCACAGTTCAAAAGCATCAGTTCTTCAGCCCTCAGATTTCTTTATAGTACAACTCTAACATCCATACATGACTACTGGAAAAACCATAGCCTTGACTAGACAGACCTTTGTTGGCAAAGTAATGTCTCTGCTTTTTAATATGCTGTCTAGGCTGGTCATAACTTTCCTTCCAAGGAGTAAGTCTCTTTTAATTTCATGATTGCAATCACCATCTGTAGTGATTTTGGAGCCCCAAAAAATAAAGTCAGCCACTATTTCCCCATCTATTTGCCATGAAGCGATGGGACCAGATGCCATGATCTTAGTTTTCTGAATGTTGAGCCTTAAGCCAACTTTTTCACTCTCCTTTTTCACTTTCATCAAGAAGCTCTTTAGTTCTTCTTCACTTTCTGCCACAAGGGTGGTGTCATCTGCATATCTGAGGTTATTGATATTTCTCCCAGCAATCTTGATTCCAGCTTGTGCTTCATCCAGCCCAGCGTTTCTCATGATGTACTCTGCATATAAGTTAAATAAGTAGGGTGACAATATACAGCCTTGACGTACTCCTTTTCCTATTTGGAGCCAGTCTGTTGTTCCATGTCCAGTTCTAACTGTTGCTTCCTGACCTGCATACAGATTTCTCAAGAGGCAGGTCAGGTGGTCTGGTATTCCCATCTCTTTCAGAATTTTCCACAGTTTATTGTGATTCACACAGTCAAAGGCTTTGGCATAGTCAAGAAAGCAGAAATAGATGTTTTTCTGGAACTCTCTTGCTTTTTCGATGATCCATCAGATGTTGGCAATTTGATCTCTGGTTCCTCTGCCTTTTCTAAAACCAGCTTGAACATCTGGAAGTTCACGGTTCACATATTGCTGAAGCCTGGCTTGGAGAATTTCGAGCATTACTTTACTAGTATGTGAGATAAGTGTAATTGTGCAGTAGTTTGAGCTTTCTTTGGCATTGCTTTTCTTTGAGATTGGAATGAAAACTGACCTTTTCCAGTCCTGTGGCCACTGCTGAGTTTTCCAAATTTGCTGGCATGTTGAGTGCAGCACTTTCACAGCATCATCTTTTAGGATTTGAAATAGCTCAACTGGAATTCCATCACCTCCACTAGCTTTGCAGGTAGTGATGCTTTCTAAGGCCCACTTGACTTCACATTCCAGGATGTCTGGCTGTAGGTGAGTGATCACACCACAGTGATTATCTGGGTCGTGAAGATCTTTTTTATGCAGTTCTTCTCTGTATGCTTGCCACCTCTTCTTAATATCTTCTGCTTCTGTTAGGTCCATACCATTTCTGTCCTTTGAGCCCATCTTTGCATGAAATGTTCCCTTGGTATCTCTAATTTTCTTGAAGAGATCTCTAGTCTTTTCCATTCTATTGTTTTCCTCTGTTTCTTTGCATTGATCGCTGAGGAAGTCTTTCTTGTCTCTCCTTGCTATTCTTTGGAACTCTGAATTCAAATGGGTATATCTTTGCTTTTCTCCTTTGCTTTCACTTCTCTTCTTTTCACAACTATTTTGTAAGGCCTCCTCAGACAGCCATTTTGCTTTTTTTGCATTTCTTTTTCTTGGGGATGGTCTTGATCCCTGTCTTCTTCTGTACAATATCACGAACCTCCATCCATAGTTCATCAGTCACTCTTGTCTATCAGATCTAGTCCCTTAAATCTATTTCTCACTTCCACTGTATAATCATAAGGGATTTGATTTAGGTCATACCTGAATGGTCTAATGATTTTCCCTACTTGCTTCAATTTGAGTCTGAATTTGGCAATAAGGAGTTCATGACCTGAGCCACAGTCAGCTCCCAGTCTCGTTTTTGCTAACTGTATAGAGCTTCTCCATATCTGTGGCTGCAAAGAATATAATCAGTCTGATTTCGGTGTTGGCCATCTGGTGATGTCCATGTGTAGAGTCTTCTCTTGTGTTGTTGGAAGAGGGTTTTTGCCCTGTCCATGGACAGGGCTCTAGAAAATTGAGATTTACTTTAGTTCAACATTACTGGTAGATGTTATATTTTAGGGGACTATAGCTTCCATCTGTTGTGTGGAAATGGAACTGCTTCTTACCATTTTTATTATTAAGCCGTTGAAAGCCTGATTTCAAGGTTTATCATATGGAAAACTTGGCTTTAATAAGCATTGGATCTGTTCAATGATAACATTTTCTATTTGTTTTGTTTTCTTCCAGCTTTTGTCACGAATTCCTTAATGAACCCTATATGGATGGTTAAAACCCGGATGCAGCTAGAACGGAAGTAAGTTTTTACTTGTTCCTTCCTTAATGTAAGACTTGAATTCTTAGGGGTTTTTTTCCTTCCGCCAGTTCCAGCTGTAGAGTGAGACCTGTAGCATCCTTAACCATCCCCATCTTTGTTTTATCTGCATATAAGCATATGTAGAAACTTCTCTTGTATTGAGGTTTATACTGCCATGCCTCAGGGTGGAGACAAAGACCAGCAGAAATAACACACAAAGGGATGTCAGGAGTTCGCTCAGGTGTGGCCCCTGATCCCCAGGGTAGTCCTGGGTCTCTGCTCCTGGGAGACCCTGCCCCCAGGTGTAGTGCTGTGAACTGTGCTCCAAATGGCCTCTCTTGTGGGAAGGTGCCAGAACAGCAGTGCCCAAAGCTTCAGTAGGGGCATTTTAGTCTCCCAAGGCCCTCAAATATCCTGGATTCCTCCCCCAAAATTGTAGCCAGGGATTCTTAACATTTCTTATGCTCTGGGTTCCTTTAGCAGTCTCTAGTGAAGCCTACAGGCACTTTTTAGAATGATTTTTTCTCTCTCTCTTTTTTGCACTGGGTCTTCATTGCTGCAAGTGGGCTTTCTCTAATTGCAGTGAGCAGGGGTGCTTGGACTTCTCATTACAGTGGCTCCTGTTATTGTGGAGCACGGGCTCTAGGCACACAGACTCAGTAGTTGTGGCTGGAAGGCTTAGTTGCCTGTTAGTTGCATGTGGAATCTTCCTGGACCAGGGATGGAACCCATGTCCCCTGCATTGGCAGGCAGATTCTTAACTCCTGTACCACCAGAAAAGCCCTAGAATGATATTTTTAAAAGCAAGGAAAACCAATTATTGAAATACAGTTAGCAGTGTTTTTAAAAGTTACAATATATTAATATACTTCTTTAGTATATTAAATAACAAGATCAAGGAACATCCCAGTAACTACTGTAATTTCAAGTCAGTGATGATGATAAACAATGTTTTCTGATAGGATTCTAAGTACCCTTTTGTTACTAGGTTGCCTAGAAATTTGTGTGGGGCGCTGGAAACTTCCAGCTAGTCCAGTCTAACCTTAAGCTACCTATAGAGAAAGGAGGGGAGAGAGCAGGCAAGAGCTCCACCTAGAAATGGAGGTGGGCTCTGCCTTTGCTTGATTTTTCTCTCAAATGACCCGGGTAGCCTCTGAAGTGGGTCTTTGACATTCTCTGTCCGTTCTACCTGAAGGAACCTTTTAAAATGTACCAGGTCTAATCATTTAGAAGAGATATCTTGCTCAGAAGACTTCAATGAATGTCAGTTACTGTCAGAGTCACATCCTAACTCCTCAGCTTAACCTTCAAGGTCCTTGGCAGTTTTCAAAAAATGTCACATGGTCTCCTGCTTCGGTCTCCTTGAATCTGCCTTCCTCACCAGGAATAGAACCCCCAAGAACCTCTTGTCCTACGACCTCCTGACCAGTCCTCTCCTAGAACCTTTGTTGGGTGGTTACTTCGAAGTGTGCACACAGTGTCCTCACATTACTTCTGTTTAGCAGGGGATAAATGCACGGGTCAGCTGAAAGCCTTCTTTATGTGCGTTTGTTAAAATCTGCCTGGTAATGACCTGTGCTCAGGACATTTTAAAGCTCTGTTTGGGTGGGCTCTGTTGACAGAGTCCTCAGCAACGAGGATTTCTTGCACGTTTTCCTCTGCACCAGTGGCAGCAGAAACAGCAGAGAATAAGACACAAGCCCTGCCTTCCCAAAGCTCACAGCTTCACAGAGAATAAAGAGAATTATAGGCTGGTGGGAGAAGGGGCCAGCAGTGCTCCAGGACCCTGGCGGGGTCCCTGACGCAGTCTGCATGGGACGTGCGGGGAGGCGGCCAGGGAGGGGCTCTTGTGGCAGGGATGTCTCCCTCTGCCCACGAGCCCAGTGGGCACTGGCAGTGAAGGGGCCTCAGGCAGAGACTCGGGTGTGCAGCAGATTTGGAGACAGCGAAGCTTTGTTCATTCTGAGCAGCAGAAAGAAGGGGTGTGTCGTGCATGTGAATGTGCTGGGAAAGGAGAGAGGTACAGGGAGATAAGCCTGGAGAAGCCGCGTCCTTAAAAGCCCTGGGGAGGAGCGGGAGCTTGGACTCAGCTGTATTTGGAGGCAGTGTAGAGCTATTAGAGCAGGAATTCCGGGGCTCTGTACCCAGGGGATGTTTGGCAGCATCTGGATATTTGTTTCTCACAGCCTAAGTGGTATCTAGTGGATAGAGACCAGGGAGACTGCTAGATACTCTACAGCACATAGGACCACCCACAGCAGAGAACTGTCCAGCCCCCAGAGTCCCAGTAGTGCCAAGACTGAGAGACCCCCTATGAGAGGATGGTAAACAGGGGAGTGGGATGCTTGCATTTGCATTACAAAGGTCATTCCAGGTAGGGGGCGGGAGTGGGGGAACCCTGTACACTGATCTGCTCCCCCACAGGAGGGTCTCCAACGTGCACCCAGTGTGAACACTATCCAGTCCTGGGATTCTGTGTGTTTCTAGGCAGTTTATGAAAACTTCCTGTCATGGGGTAGGAGCATCCAAGCTGAAGGCCTTTTAGTTATTGTATAGTTTCTTCCGTGTTTATAACTTTACAAATGTGGGGATAATGGAGGGACTTCCCTGGTGGTCCAGCGGCTAAGACGCCGAGACCCTGATGCAGGAGTTCTGATTTCAATCTGTGGTCCAGAACTGAGATCCCACATGCCACAACTAAAGATCCTGCATGCTGCAACTAAGACCCGGCACAGCCAGATAAGTAAACCCAAAAAAGAAAGAATAAGAGTCAAAATAACAGCATTTGGAGACTACAGTGGTAACAAAGAGCACTTAAACTTACCACCCTGTGAGATTCTTGGCGGATTTTCCTTCAGTGTTTCCTTAAAGCATGTTTGTGTCATAATTGTACTTTACATGGAATTTCATCTTGCTCTCCACTTTAAGCACTTCCCCATGTCTTACTGCCTTCACGACTCCTTTAATCTAGTCTTTGTACCATCCATCTGCATGTGTAGACACATGGATGGTTTTGATTCTATTACCGTCATATTTTCCTCTTTGGTGAACACCTTCCATCTAGCTCTTCCCAAAGGTAGATCAAAGACTCTGAGCACTTGTCTGCAAGTTGGGACAGATGTGCGTGCCATCCTGTGGGCCTGTGGCCCCACGTAGCTGATGGACCTGGCCTCACAGTGGACAGGATTCAGCCAACCCCAGACCAAGGAGGATTATGGTGCCTCCCCATGTACTTTCTCTTTATCATCCTTGTGACTCAGGGGCAGCAGGCGGGCTCCTCAGCATGTGTCGTAACTGCCTGTCATTGGTCTCTTTTGTGCAGAGTGCGAGGCTCCAAGCAGATGAACACGCTCCAGTGTGCCCGCTATGTTTACCAAACGGAAGGCATCCGCGGCTTCTACAGGGGATTAACTGCCTCGTATGCTGGGATTTCGGAAACCATCATCTGTTTTGCTATTTATGAAAGTTTAAAGAAGTATCTGAAAGAAGCTCCATTAGCCTCTTCTACAAATGGGACTGAGAAAAATTCCACAAATTTTTTTGGACTTATGGCAGCTGCTGCTCTTTCTAAGGGATGCGCCTCCTGTGTCGCTTACCCCCACGGTAGGTCCTGCCTGGCCTTCCAGCGCGGTACAGTGGCCTTCGGTGTGTGTCAGTGCTTCCGGGCCTCTGGGGTTCAAATGGAGATGCAGGTACCTGCAGGTGATGCAGGCACCTGCAGGTGATGCAGGCAGCTGAGTCCCGGTACAGCCGGCTTCAGCTCGTGCGTGCAGGTCACGCGGGCGGTGGGAGCTCTGCCTTCCTTGGCTCCATCTGATTGTGGCCAACACTCGGCAGAATGTGAGCCCTGTGTTGTGGAACATCTGATGTTTTCAAAGAAACAAAAAAATCTGGATTTTATTTAAAATTCCTCAATTTAAAAAAAAATGATAAGGGAGCCAAGCTTTTTTTTTTTTTAAATAAACAAAATTCTCTCAGTTTCCACCTTGAATGGAGTGCTGAGGAAAGCTACTTTGGGTAAGTTTATTTTGTAAGGAATTCATAATAGACCTCATGTTCTACTGAACTACTTTTAAAAAAAAACAAAAAACAGCTCAGTTTACTGTGCCATGAAAAGCAGGTTTTGTTTTCCAGCACCTGCTGCACTGTCGGCTGTGGCTTCGCACACGGCCAGCTTGTAACAGGTCACCGAGGCCCCGTCGTGTGGGGACCCCGAGCAGCCCCACGGGCTCTCGGGCAGGGGTCTGACTTCCCACGTCTCGTGCCCTGCGGTCCGCTTGACGGGCAGCGCCAGGTGTCATGCTGCAGGGGCCAGGGTGAGGCCGGGCCAGGTGGGCAGGACTCTGAGAAAGGAGGAGGCGGTTTTTTAAGCTGGATGGAATGGAGAAGGATCCTAGTAGGAGAAAGTTGGGGAGTACATGGGATGAAAGCCTCGTTGGAGATACCACTCACTATACTTAATATAAATTAGGCCTCCAGGGAAGTGACAGCGTTTACTTAAGAGTAGAAAATGATAAACTGTCTTAAAATTGTCTCATTCAAATGAAACTTTTATTTTCCTAATCCTTTAGAAGTTATTTGGCACTCTTACCCCTTAGAAGTATACATAAGTCTTGGGACAATTGACTAATTCCTAGAGTTAGAAAATGTCCTGAAAAGAACTCTTCGTGGTCTGTGTGGCTGCCCCACCTAAACAGAGCTGAGATGGCCAAGAGCCATAGTTGCACGTTAACGTGTATAACGCTGTGTGCTTTGCCTTCTCTCCATACACCATTCGGAAGTACAGTTCGTCCATAGCCTGAAAGGCGTGTTTCTTTCCGCAGAAGTCATCAGGACGCGGCTCCGGGAGGAGGGTACCAAGTACAAGTCTTTCGTCCAGACTGCTCGGCTGGTCTTCCGGGAAGAAGGTTACCTGGCCTTTTATAGAGGACTCTTTGCCCAGCTCATCCGGCAGATACCAAACACTGCCATTGTGTTGTCTACCTACGAGTTAATTGTGTACCTGTTAGAAGACCATGCTCAGTAACAGGCCAGAAAGCTGTGCTCTAGAAGAATGAACCTGAGAAACCCTAGAGAATTTTTTTTTTTCCGTTGACATGTAGAATGTTTGAGACCGAAACAGGAAAGCCATAGAATATCTGGCTCACATCACCTGTTGGACATTTCCTTTTGGATTCATGCTTTCTGGAAGGTTTAAATTCATTAACGTTAACAGTTAATTATAACTACTTTTGGTTGGTGTTTGTGTTTGTTTGTTTTTTTAACTTAAGAGAATACAGGATTAAGCAGCCAGTAAATTAAATCATGGTATTTAATTTAAGTATAAATTTGGTTTGTGTCCTCTTTTATGTATGTCCACCTTATGGTAAACTGTAGCTAACGACGTCAGTTAAGCATAAGCTTAGAAACGCAGAGATAAACTAAAATTAAAGTACAGTTGTTTTCTAATATGTTAGATCCTGCTCTGATGGAAAGATAAGAAGTGTCACAGCTTGGTGGCCCCGGGCAGGCCAGGACAGACCTCCCAGCTGGTCTCCTTCCTTCATCTCTAGATCTCCTACAGATTGATCATCTGAGCTCTCCAGCTGCCAAGTTAAAAAAAAATAAACACAACTTCCTGACACTAAATATTTTAAACTATAAACCTTTTCCCAGGTAGCTTAGTGGTAAAGAATCCACCTGCCAATGCAGGAGACACCAAAGACTCAGGTCTGATCCCTGTGTCAGGAAGATCCCCTGGAGGAGGAAATGGCAACCCACTCCAGTATTCTTGACTGGGAGAATCCCATGGACAGAGGAGCATGGAGGGCTTCAGTCCATAGGGTCACACAGAGTCGGATACGACTGAGCAACTGAGCATACATAAACCTTTTCCAGAAGTTATCCTCTATCCCCAGTTTGAACCAAAGGCAAGAGTTTATATTATTTTGGCCACACCGCACAACATGTGGGATCTTGGTTCCCTGACCAGAGAACAAACCCATTCCCCTTGCACTGGAAACTCTTAGCAATGGACCACCAGGGAAGTGCCAAAGGCAAGAGTTTTAAAAAATAGTTTACCAACTTCCTTGCCCCTGGATGTATTTCCCCAGTTTCAGCCTAGTCAAGCCCAGGTACCTTGTGAGAGCGTCAGGCGCCTCCCGAGTTGGCTGTGAGTGTGGAACGTGACTAGCGAGCAGCAGACCTGCCCTCTGGGGTCTTCAGCCCTGTTTTGGGGGCTCCACCACTGGAGAAGAGGGGCAGGGTGCGGGATTGACTGCCTGGTCCTCCAATAGAGTCCCCTTTTATCCTGATAGGAGGCACTGGTAATGCTGAAATAGCCTAGTACAAGGTTAAAAGTCCTGGAAATGAGAAATTACCAGATTTTTAAACCACCCCCCAGCTCCACCCCCATTTATAAAGGAACTTTAATAAACAACAAAAAGATAGTAAGATAGAAGGCAGGTAAGATCTATGTACAATCTTCCTGTTAGCCCTTTCACTATAGTCTGTATGTATTATATATTAAGGTTATTTTTCAACCTGAATATTTAGATAATTGATTCTAATCATGGATACCTTGTAGCTTCAAATTCAGTGGCAGATGTTCTGGTAGGGATGAGAGGACGATATTTTCAAATTGAAATACAGTTGAGTTAACTTTTGTTCACTTTTGGTCATAAAGGAGATTGGTTGGTGTTTCTGAGCCCTCTAGTATAATTTGCTCCAGCTGTCAACACTAAATGGAAATCAAAATAAATGACTTTAGTCAAGCTCTGTAGTGCTTGACAGCAAAGAGAGATCTATTCCAGAAGCTCATTTTAACTGAGCAACATCTTCCTATTTTAATATTCATATGAAAATTTGAGGGGGCTTCCCTGGTGGCTCAGCGGTAAAGAATCCACCTGCAATGCAGAAACCGCAGGAGACGCAGGTTCAATCCCTGGGTCGGGAAGACCCCCTGGAGGAGGAAATGGCAGCCCACTCCAATATTCTTGCTGGAGAATCCCATAGACAGAGAAGCCTGGCAGGCTACAGTCCTCAGGGTCACAGAAGAGTTGGACATGACTGAAGCAGCTTGAATGAAACTTCGCATGCATGAAAGTCTGAATTTTTCCTCAAGAGTTTAATAGGTTAAAAGTTAGGTTTCAGACTTCCCTGGTGGTCCAGTGGTTAAGAATCCACCTGCCAATGCAGGAGATGTGGCTTTGATCCCTAATCTGGAAGGATTCCACATGCCTTAGGGCAACTAAACCCCTGTGCCACACCTACTGAGCCTGTGCTCAACAAGAGAAGCCCGAACACCTCAACCAGAGAGCACAGCCCACTCACCACAACTAGAGAAAGCCCATGCAGCAGCAAAGACCTAGCTAGCACAACCAAAAATAATTTTTTTTAGACAAAAGGTTGCTTAATATCCACTAGGTGGGTATGAGAATTTTTGGAGGTAATTCTCACTTACACATTCTTGAAGTGGTAAATTTGACTTTGAGCTGACATTCTTTAGTTCTCTGCTTGTTTCTGCACCAGGACATTGAAATGAAAGAAATGTTGAGTACCAGGAGTACAAGGACGGAGAGAACAAGCAGGAAAAAGCAATGCTTTCTCTATAAAGGGGTTATTGGATTTTAGAGTGGGCAATATCACTGAGCTGCTAAGGGAGAAATCCCATGATTGATTGCTTTCTTCTCCACAAGCTTAATCATGGAGATTTCACCATTTTTCAGTAGTCCTGTGTGTAAGGCTTACCCATCACTTACCTGTTTTCGTGCCAAGCAGGATGTGAGGTGCTACTTAATTTCTCATTTAATTCTGACAATCTTGTGAGACGTGTAGTTTCGTCGACATTTTACAGATGCGAGAGGCACTGAGGCTTGCCTCACTTGCCGAAGTAAGTAGTAAACTGACCACTCGTGGTTTGTGCTGCTTGTTGAGTAGATGCAGGTCAGGTGGAAGGGGCCGCAGAGCCTGTGCGACAATCTGGCTCTGAGGCCAAGGTCCAGCAAATAGTTCCATTCCATTCACTTAAGGATTATGATGTTTGAGATGAGCGTGTACTAGTCATGCCCAGTGCAGAACAGTCAGGTGCATTTTCTGTCCACATACATCACAGAGCCTTTCCTTTGAGGGGAATGTCATGCCAGCAGTCTTCCTTGGAAAGAGAATGGTGCTTAAATGCAATGTCTCACATTTTGAAGGGACGTTTCACTGATAATTCATTTATGGTGAAAGCAAAAATATGGGAAAGACTTCCAAGACAGTGGAGCATCCACCAGACTTATCACTGCCCTGCCTCTTTGCAATTCCTGGTGAAGGCTCAGATCTAGGATGTGGGACAGATTGATGAGCAACAGGAGTCAAAAAATCACCCAGTACAGTCCAGGACAGTAAGGACTCTAATGTTAACCTCAAAACATGAATAGTGCGGCGACACTGAGATATTGCATAATTAAATAAAAATATCCCCCCCCCCTTTTTTTTTAGTTCTAGAAGTAATTTAGCGCAAACCAATACTAAAACACTTGCATGAAGTGAATCTTCTTAACCACCCCCTGCTCAGGTAACTGCAGTTCAGTATTAATAATCATCTGTCTCTTTAAACATATAGAACCAGACATGGAGCAATGGGCTGGTTCCAAACTGGGAAAGTAGTATGTCAAGGCTCTACACTGTCAACCTGCTTATTTAACCTATATACAGAGTACTTCATGTGAAATGCTGGGCAGGATGAAGCACAAGCTGGAGTCAAGATGGCTGGGAGAAACATCAATAATCTCAGATATGCAGATGACACCACCCTTATGGCAGAAAGTGAAGAGGAACTAAAGAACCTCTTGATGATGGCGAAAGAGGAGAGGGGGAAAGCTGGCTTAAAACTCAAAACATTCAAAAAACTAAGATCATGGCATCACTCCATGGCAAATAGATGGGGAGAGGATGGAAACTGGGAGAGACTTTATTTTCTTCAGCTCCAAAATCACTGCAGATGGAGACTGTAGCCATGAAATTAAAAGACGCTTGCTCCTTGGAAGAAAAGCTATGACAAACGTAGACAGCATATTAAAAAGCAGAGACGTTACTTTGCCAACAAAGGTCTATATAGTCAAAGCTATGGTTTTTCCAGTAGTCAGGTATGGATGTGAGGGTTGGACCATCAAGAAGGCTGAGCACTGAAGAACTGATGCTTTTTAACTGTGGTGTTGGTGAAGACTCTTGAGAGTCCCTTTGACTCAAAGCAGTCCAGCCTAAAGGAAATCAGTCCTGAATATTCATTCGAAGGACTCATGCTGAAGCTGAAGCTCCAATACTTTGGCCACCTGATGCAAAGAACTGACTCATTGGAAAAGACCCTGATGCTGGGAAAGATTGAAGGCAGAAGAAGGGGACGACAGGATGAGACGATTAGATGGCACCACCAACTCGATGGACATGATTTTGAGCAAACTCCAGGAGGTGGTGATGGACAGGGAAGCCTGGTGGGCTGCAGTCCACGGGGTCGCAGAGTCGGACATGATTGAGCACCTGAACAACAACACATGATTGTTTATTCAAACATATGTTATTAAAGTTAATGTGCATGTTACTTTTTTTAAAGTGTTTCATCCATCTAGGACAATACGTATAGCTCTGACATTCTAATAGTTGGATTACGTTCCGAAGCATTGACTGTCCCATGATCCAATTACCGTCAGGAGCGGGGGTCATGTTTCTACAAACTAATTTTTTGACCATTGGAGTGGCTTCAGTGGAAGCAGCTTCAGAAGCTCCAAGTTGCCGCAAAACAGCATCGCGTGCACGGGCCGGGTCTGGCGAGGCATTGGGAAAACAGGACAAGCAGGGGAAAGGCACTAGCTTGAGATGCTGTAGTTGGCGGACTTTTGCGGAAGGCGCCAGTGAGAGAGGCGGGGGCAGAAGAGGGCTGGGCCGGGCTCCGCGTCACCTCCCACCTCCGGCCACGGGAGGGCGCGCTCGGGCTAACACCGCGACTTCCGCCGGCGCCCCGCCCACCGGGCTCGCCCCGTGCTCCGATTGGCTGTGCGGCGGGAGCGCGCCGAGTCAGGGGGCGGGCCAGCGCCGGCTACAAAGCGAGGAAGGTCACGGCGGGAGGAGGCGCGCGCCGCCGCTCCGAGTCCTACCCGCGGCCCTGGGCCCTGCCGCCGCCGCCGCCCGCCACCGCCCACCGCTCGCGCCGGGAACCATGGAGGGAGTGAACGCGCTGCTGGCCCGCTGCCCCACTGCCGGCCTGGCCGGCGGCCTGGGGGTCACGGCGTGCGCCGCCGCTGGCGTGCTGCTCTACCGAATCGCGCGGAGGTGAGTGCGCGCGGCCCACGCGGCCGGCGAGTATCGCGCCCCCGCCCTCCGCCCGCGGCCGCCCCCACTCGCACGGGTTCCCGGGCCGCCCGGCGTCGTCTTGTCAGTCAGCCGTGAGGCTGCGGCGTGGCGGTGGGGCCCGGCCCGCGAGCCCCCGCGCGGAGACCGGTCATGCACGCCCCGCCCCCGGAAAGAAAACCGGGCTGGGGCTCCTCTGTCGGGAAGCGGCGGAGAAGCGGGTTGGGGGAGCCCAGGAATGTGGGGCGCGTGGGGGGTACGAACTTCCTCCCCCGCGAAGACCCGTGCAGACCGAGCCGCAGGATCTGCAGGGCTCCGAAGCCCTGCGGGAGAGTCGAGCGGGGGTCGGGCCGCGCTCTCTTCCGCCCGGAGCCCTGATCCCTCGTCCTCAGGAGCACGTTGGAATGGGTTGAGTACTAGCCGGCGGTTCCTGGGGCGGCAAACGCTGCCTCAGACGTTATTGTAATCTCACATAAGCCCATTTCAGTCATTACCGTGCTCTGTCTAGAGAAGCGGAGGGACAAAAGAGCTGCAAAAATTGTTATCAATTAGACGAGTCAGGATGTGAACTGAAGCATCCCGACCGTGGAGCCTGCGTCCCTAACCCCTGGACTCTGCATCCTCCAAGAGCAGAAAAGCCTGACGTACTTTAGGGGTGTTTAAATACTGCGCTGGGCTCCTGCCGCGTCGGTTCAGTGGCGGCCCCCTGCCCTGGCCCAGGTTCACAGACCTTTCTGACCCCTCTGCAGAGCTGGCCTGTCATGGGCTTCCGTGGTCAGGGATAAAAGCTTTCTGGGCGTGTTATTTCAGGAAGACCTCAGGGGCATCTCCACTGTCTCCCCACTTGATCCACCTTCGCAGGGGACAGGAAAAAAGGTGGGGTTGTGAGAACATTCTGGAGACGGGGTGGGTGGGTTTGTAGCTTCAGCAGCAGATGTTGGAAGCTCAGCTCTTAGGTGGGAGAAGCGAAGGAACTTGCCCACGGCCAGTCAGCAGCAGGCGGGGTAGCTGGGACTTGAACCTGGAGGGCTTGTCTGTTCTTCCTTAGCCACCACTGGGTACCGCTTCTTACCCGAGGGGAAAAGACGTGAGAGCGACTGAGTCACAGTCTTCCCCGGGGAGGAAGGGGTGGGAGGGACATCAGCTGTGTCTGCAGGATGAGCCAGAATGGCAGGCTGCGGAGGGGGTGGCCTCGTGGGACCCCTGACAGCCCACACATTTCAACATGTCCTGGCTTCTGCCCGGTTTTTGGAGGCTGGAGGGGCTCGCAGGACCAGCTGGTTCACCCCAGTCATTTTATACACGAAGGTACTGAGGTGCGGAGGTGCCCGCCACTTGCTCAGATTCCCAGAGCAATGGTCACAGCAGAGGTGTGTCCAGAGCCCATTTGCCTCCCAGGAAATGGAATGAAGAATGTCAGTCCAGAGATCACAGCCTGGGCCAGGCACTGCCGCCAGGCTTTGTGGCCTCCACCCATATTGTGTGGCTGGATTTGCGCTGGATATGCCCACTGTGCCTCCGTCTTGTGCTGCAGCTGTTCCTGGTTGGGGGGGGGGGGGGCTGTCTCCCCTCCTGGGCTGCCAGCCACAGCCTTCCCTCTCCCGGAGGCAAGAGCCTGAGACCTGGGTGCAGTGTCCTGCGAGGTGCTCTGAGGGGAGCCACGAGGGTACCAGTGGTACCCCCGAGTCATGGTGTGGTACTGGGATGCATCGGCCAAGAGGACAGCCCTTTGCCAGGAGGCTCTGAGATTCTCCTTGAGTGCTGGCTTTTGTCTGGGGTCATAAATTGGCCACTGTCACGGTTCAGAAGCAAGACCAGCCCCCAGACTGAGCCCTTCTCCCTCCGGGAGGAGATCGGTGATAGTGAGGAAAAGCTTTGGCCATAGTGTGGGTTTTAAATGACCCTGGAGAGGGCATGTGAGGAGAGTTGTTTTTGGAAATGGACTTGGCCGGGTGGTTGTTTGCAGGCTCAGCAGAGAGGGACAGGGCTGGAGGACTGGCCTTGGAGCAGGGGCAGGAGCTGGCTTCTCTGAAGGGTTGTGGTCCCCAGAGCCTCGGGCAGGGCCAGCCTGGCTTCCTGCCAATGGAGTCCTCTTGACTGGACTGCCTGTGACCTGGGGGGTAGTGCGTGCTGCTGGTGGCCCCATTCAGCAGATGAGAAAATGGAGGCCGGGGAGATCGGGCTTCCTGCCTGACCACAACCCTTCAGCTCCTAACCAAGCCTCGTGCCCTGGGTCCTCACTGAGCACCTTGGCTGCCGCTCTGCACCCAGGAGGCCAAGTGGAAGCCCAGATTATACTTCGCCAGGCTTGCTTGCCCTGGACCCGGGCAGTCTTGGTGGCTTCCTGTGCCTACTTCACCCAGACTCCTGCTCCTGGACTCTGCTGCTGGGCATCGTGTCCGTCTTCTGCCGGCACAGCCTGTTCACGGCCGCTGGAGCCCCCAGGCATGGTTATTGGATTGTCCACCGTCTGGTGTTTGCAGACGAGAGGGCGCAGCCTCCTGGGTAAAGGAGTGGAGTCTCGGCCACGCTCCTGCACACCTCTCACCACGCTCTCCTGCAGCCATGCAGTCTGGCTCCCTGCACACACACTGGGTGGTCCCCGCCCCCTTGCCTGGCAGTCCTAGCCGTTTGAAGGCCATCTGCCTGTTGGCCCTGCTGGCCGGCAGGCCCGTCCTTGAGCGTGACGGCTGACGCTCTGCCCATTGGCCCTCTGCTGTGGCATCTGTCGCAGCTGCCGTGTGCAGTCGTCGTTCTGTCCTTGCGTCCAGGTCAGGAGTGGGGAGCCTTGTGCATCTCTGCCCCCTTGCCAGCCCAGCCAGCGCCTCTCCAGCCGGGCAGTGCTGAGGAGTCAGGGCCATCCACCGAGAGCAGACCCAGGCCTTCTGTCTGGTGTTGGCTGGACCGCTGTGGACTGAAGTGTGCTTTGCCTAGAGGCTGGAGTGGGCGGCCCGGAGGCCGGTTGGTGCTGGTGCCTCTGCCCTGCAGGAGGCCCTTGGATTCTCGCAGGTGGATTGCACAATACTCAGGGCACAGAGTAGCAAACAGGGCAATGCGTGGGGTCCCGCAGGGACCCCTCACCTGGGAGGCTGTCCTCTTTGGCGCCCTGCGGAGACTGACCTCTTAGGCCCTGAGGAAACCAGCCTGACTGTCAGAGACAATCTTCCAGACCCGCTGGACCAGCACATGGGTCACAGGCTGTGTGCCTGGTCCCCCTTGGGGGACTTTCGCAGAGCCTGGTATGGTGGAGACTGCTTGACACATCGGCCTCCCCCAGACTCTGAACCCACACAGTGTCTCCTCCGTGTCACACGGCGCTGGGCTTACAGCTGATGCCCACCCCCTGGCGGGGGCCAGGGCCAAGGGACATGGAGCTGCAGCCCTCAGAGTGGTGGGCTGGACCTGACCCCCTGCCCCCACCTGACCTGTTAGGATGTGGCGGAATGTCAGGGCCCGAGCTTTTCTATGACTAAGCATGCACGTTTGGGGCTCACGAGGTGATACCATTATTAGGGCTTGTGTTCATCTTCTTCCCGTTGTGTGTTTGGGGCTGTGGAGGGATGGTTCCAGAGCACACAGCTGCTCGCTGGTTCCTCCCATGGGGCCCATCCTGCCCTTGGCTGCCTCAGGCCTCCCCTGACCCCAGCAGAGCCCAGGAGCTCAGCACGCAGGCAACAGGAACTGGGCGAGCACCTTCCAGAGCCTCCAAGCCAACCACCTATCCTCTGGGGCGTGGTCTTCTACCGGAGGCAGCCTGGCCTAAGTCGCTCCTGCCTGTGTCACAGGGTCACTCTCTCTTGGCCCCTCTGATCTTGTTCACCACAAGGGGTTTGGCCAGAGCTTCGCTGGGGGATAGAGCTGGTTGGCTCGGGGGAGAAGTGGATCAAGGGATTAGGAGGGGCACAGGGTGGGGGCATTAGCCTGAGCAGGAGCAGGATGGGGCTGAACTGGCTCCTGCGTCAAGCCCGGTAGAGATGGGTGCAGGCCCACAGGCCAGGGTCACCCAGCCGCTGTGGGGACTGTGAGCTGCAAGGTCGGCCATCAAGTGTAGCCCGCAGGTGTGAGTCACATGCACCCACGTGTCTGGCATGTGAAGCTCCAGGCAGGCGGGAGCATCACTGGTCCTTGGAGAGCTGACATCCCCACCTGGTATCACTGGTCCATCTGCCACTCACAGGCCTGAGCGTGCCTTCAGGGCGCTCCCCAGAGGAGCCATGGGGGATGGCACCCCACCAGGTGGAACCATCTGGCCAGGGTGACCGGCAGCTGCTCTGTCTGTGAGAGAAGACCCTCACCCCCACAACCCTGGGCAGGGATTACCAAGCCAGAACTGCTGGCTCAGCATGTGCGTGCTAAGTTGCCTCAGTCGTGTCTGACTCTTTGCAGTCCTAGGGCCTGTAGCCCACCAGGCTCCTCTGTCCTTGGGATTCTCCAGGCAAGAATACCGGAGTGGGTTGCCATGCCCTCCTCCAGGGGATCTTCCCGACCCAGGGATGGAACCCCGTCTCTTACGTCTCCTACGTTGGCAGGCAGGTTCTTTATCACTAGCGCCACCTGGGCTGGCCCAGGCCTAATCCTCCCTCCCCTCCTGGCCACCCGTTTCCAGTCCGGGCTCACTTCCCCAGCTACGAAGCTGGTGACTGAGGGTGAAAACGATGACTTCCTGGGCGGGAGGAGCTTCGTGCCTGGCCCCCAAGCTCAAAGCCTCAGTTCCTGATCACCCACCACGGGTGCCCGCCACTGGTCATCTTTATTCGCTTCCTATCTGTCTTTATTCGTGGGCTGCTGGCTCTTGCACTGGCTTCTCTCCAGTGGCAGGCATGGTGTGGTGGGCATCTGGGCTGGAGGGGGCAGAGGGGCCCATCGTGAGGACAGCAGGACCCGGGGGACCAGGGGGGAGAGGTGTTTGGACATTGCCTCTTTGGACACGCCTACCCGTGGTGCACTATTACAGAGAAGCCTGTAAAGCAGTTACAAATTAACAGAGAGAAAGCCAAGTGCTTAATTGCCCAAGTGCGGCTTCCCGGCAGAGAGGGTTCCCACACCGCTAGGCGCCTCCTTCCACTGCTCTTGGCCTGAAGGCCAGTGAGGCTGTCAGAATGCCTCCGCTGACCACCTGCCCAGCCCAGTACTTCCATCAGTCCTCTCACCTGATCGCTCAGCACCCTTTTTGGAGCAGAGATTGTCGCTATCCCCATCGGCCAGATAAAAAAATGACTTTCCCTGAAGGCCACACCGTGACCACGGGGCCAGGCTGCCCAGCACTGCTGTTTCTGAGCCTTGCCCTCCAGCTCGATGATGCTGGGGCAAGCCAGGGTGCCTGCTGTGGACCCTGGGACCCTTCCCTGCAGGGTCTGGTTCCATATCCTCTATCTGGACTTGCTCCTCCCCTCGCCTGCCCTCCCCATGTAAACTGCTGTTTATTGGGCAGTTAGCCGGGCTCTGGAAGCACTTCGCACACTTGTCCTGTCCGCAGATGACAGGTAATACGACTGAGGCTCAGAGAACTCTTGTGACCTGCCTAGGGTCCATGGACAGACAAGGCCGTGAGGCAGCTCAGTGTCAGAAGCAGGAGCTCTCTTCCCAGGGGGCCAGGCCGCCCGACAACCCCAGAGTCAGGGGAGTGACAGAGCCAGCGCCCTGCGTTACAAAGCATCTTTACGTGTCTTGTGTTTTTGGGCCCTGGTAATGTGCGAATGCCGAGGCTGGGAGAGGAGGGGTTGGTAGAGCCGGGAGTCTGACTCCCAGAAGCTTGGGGCCGTGCCATCCTCTGGACAGCAGAGGTGTCCATGTGTGGTATGACTGCCCATCCCAGCAGAGGCCCAGGCGGCAACCCCACAGCGGAGTGGACTCTGGGGGCAAGCAAGGGGACAGGAGTGGCAAGGCCAGGACCCCAGGCTCGAGCTGCAGCCACCTGTTGTAGATTTCTGGGACTGGAGGGGTTTGCCTGGCAGTTGCCATGTCCTTACCTCCCCCAGCTCCACCCCCGACACCCCTGCCGAACAGCCAGGGAGGTGGGTGGAGGGGGCTCAAGCACAGATCCCTCAGTGTCTGGGCCGGGATTATCCTGCATACCCACTTGTCACACGCGTGTGGCCAGCGAGGGCCACTGTGACCCGCCTGTCAGCTGTCTGCAGTCCCCACCCTTGGTCTCCATGGCCCTGGCTCTCCTGGGGCTTCTGTGAGCACCGAGGCCCCTTCCATCTGGAAATTCCCCAGGGAGCACCGTTTCCGCAGCCTGGGAATGGGCCCAGGTCTGTGGGCCTTGCAAGGAGGGAAGGAAGGCGGTCCTGGAGCCAGGTCCCTGTCGGCCCATAGCCTGGCTGGCCCCAGGTTCCTGGTGTGTCTCCAGCTGACCCCAGGGTCAAGGAGGCTTGGCCTGGTTGGCTGAGGAGAAGCCTAAGTCCGTGGACGGGTTCATGGCATCCCCCGCTCCTTCCTCCACCTGCCTGCACCTCCAGCCCCGGGGTCCCCGCCCTGCTTGCCGCCCACCCTCCCTGGTCTCTTGCCCTCCCACAGACTCCACTCTGTCCTCGTCCGCAGGATGAAGCCAACACACACCGTCGTCAACTGCTGGTTCTGCAACCAGGACACAGTGGTGCCCTACGGGAACCGTAACTGCTGGGACTGCCCCCACTGCGAGCAGTACAACGGCTTCCAGGAGGTGTGCCCCCCGCCCGCCCCCGCCACCATCCAGGGCCTCCTCTGAGGACCAGCGCACAGGCTCAGGGAGCCAGGGTGGCTTGGGCAGAGTCACGGCACTGACACGGGCGGGTTTATGTTCAGACCCAGATCTTTTTGGACTCTCGTCTCGCCTGAGTTGGGGTTCCCCATGAAGTTCCTTTGGAAGAAGAGCTTCTGTGTTGCATGCAGAGAGGGAGTGTTAGCGACCCACCTTGGGGGAGTGTCTGCATGTGGGGCCTCCGTCCGGCGCCCAGCCTGAGTGGGGGCGGGAGGCTCCTGCCCGTGGGGAGGGCTCCCCCTGACTCAGGTCCTCCTCCCTCAGAATGGTGACTACAACAAGCCGATCCCCGCACAGTACCTGGAGCACCTCAACCACGTGGTGAGCGGCTCGCCAGGCCCGCGTGCCCCCGCCCAGCCCCCGCAGTGGGTCAGCAGCCAGGTGCTGCTCTGCCGGCGGTGCAGCCACCACCAGACCACCAAGATCAAGCAGCTGGCCGCCTTCTCGCCGCGCGACGAGGTGAGTGGGCAGTTGGGGGGTGCTGGAGGCAATAGAGCCGCTGAGGGGAGCCCTCTGGAGGGGCGCCCCCTCCTCACCCGGAACCCTGTGCTGGCCCACGTTCTGGGTGTGTGATCTCATCCATTTCGGCCACGCGCTTCTCACACCTCCTGTCTCGTGGTCACTGCTGTGGGGGCCCCAGGCCTGGGAGCACCTGCCAGTCCAAAGGGATTTGTCCCTGGGCAAGGGGAGGCAGGGTCCTTGGGCTCCAACTCGGGGCCCTGTTGGATCCAGGGCCCCCTGTCCATGTTCCTCTGAGTCCGTCTTGCCCACTGCCTGGTAGGCAGTTTGCTCTGGAGTGGGCGAGGCTCCTGGCTCGTGGAGGGTGGGGGGAGCCGGGTGCTGCCCAGAGGCTGGATGTCAGACCTTTGCCTCCTGGATCCACTGCTGTGGGGGCCAGCAGCCCTGTTGTCTAGCCCATCTCTCCTCGCCCACTCTGGGGGTTCTGTGACCTCAAGAGAAAATGCTTGCTGAAGCTCAGAGACCCTGACTTTCCCCAAGGCCCAGTATGGGAGGGAGGTGGGGAGGGAGGAAAATAGAGGTGAGCTGGGGCTGGGCAGGGAAAGCTGGGAAGACTGCCAAGGGGAGGGCAGGCACGTGTGACAGGGCAGCCAGGGAAGGTGTCTGGCGCCTTCGTTCCTAGCAAGAGACCAAACCAGGATGCTCCTGCCCCTTCAGACTGAAATGTCTGGCTCCCCTGCAAACAGGCAGGGGTGTGCTGCATCTCTTGGGGAAGGAAGGGTGGGCCTCGCATTTCCTGGGCTGTTCCTGAAGTGCAGAGGCCCTTCAGTTCCTGCCGAGGCCCTGACCTGGCCAGGGGCTTTTTCATGTTTCCTGGACCCCTGGGCTTCAGTGGGCAGGCAGGCCCACCTCCAGGTGGCCCGTCTGTTCAAGCCCAGGTGGTGTCCGGATTCCAGGAGCAGGGCCTGAGCAAGGGCCACATGCCAGGCTCTGGCCTCGAGGTGTGCCCTTGGCAGCCACAGAACTGGCTGGAACATCCCCTGTGGGCCCTGCTGTGTCCCGGGCTGTGGGCAGCCCCTCTTCCCTGGCCTTTGGTCCTGTCGAGCCCCCGAGGAAGCAGGTGCAGAACAGGGAGGACTTGCACATGGTCACCCCCGGGACCCTGAGCCTGTGTCCTCTCTGCAGGGCAGGTACGACGAGGAGGTCGAGGTGTACCGGCACCACCTGGAGCAGATGTACAAGCTGTGCCGGCCGTGCCAGGCGGCCGTGGAGCACTACATCAAGCACCAGAACCGCCAGCTGCGCGCCCTGCTGCTCAGCCACCAGTTCCGACGCCGGGAGGCCGACCAGACCTACACGCAGGTGCGAGGGGTGTCCCAGCCCCGAGTCTGTGCGGGAGACCCCTTCCCAGAGGGCCGGCCGGTGACTGGGAGCACCTCTTCAGAGCCAGGCCCTTCCCCGGGGGCAGCACCTTCATGTGGGGCCACCTCCCGACCTGTGCCCCAGCCCGGCGTGGAGCGGGGTGGGGGGGTCCCAAGGAGAACGTGTGTCATTTGTGTGCGTGGCCAGGGTTTCTGGGCTGCCTTCCAGAGCCTGGGTACCTCCCAGCACCTCTGGGGTTCCTCCAGCGCCTTCATAGTGGGTGCTCTCCTAGGTACCCTGGAAATCAGGCTCAGGGAGGTTGAGTTGTTTGCAGAGGGCCTAGCGTGCAGCGTCCCTGGGGTTTGAACCTTGGACTGGCTGGCTAAAACCATCATTAGTTTTTGTCGCTGTGCTCAGATGCTGGTGTGTCCTGGCATAAAAAAATGTAATATAGGAGCAGGTGGTTAGTAAAAACCATCCTCCCCAAAGAAATTCTGCCCCCACCCCCAGCCCCCAGAGGTGCCTAGCTGGCGCTGACCCTTGCTTTCCTTCTTTCTGCTGTCTTTCAGACCGAACAACTTACTATTTTTTCGTTTTTTTAACTTTCTGTTTTATGTTGGAGTATAGCTGATTACAACATTGTGATAGTTTCAGAGGGACAGCAATGGGCCTAAGTTAAGGAAGTTTATAACAGGTATTTTGTAACTTTGACTAGAATTGTGTGTATATTCATTACAATTCTAGTTAAAATCATACAGTAGGAATTTATTAACAGTAACTTGAAAATGATTGGAAGGTGTGTTTGAAAGAAGAGGTCACCATCCGATCAGAAGGATTACTGTAGAGAACGTGGCAGCACCGTAGCTCGCAATGGAGTGAAGGCCCAGAAATGAGACAGGTTAATGGGACCCAGGGAAGAACCAGAAATGAAGCCAGGAGTGCGTGAGAATTTAGGGCACCTCTGACCACTGGGAGCTGGTGGTTCTTCCGCGAGTGCTGGGGGCCCCTGGCCAGACCCCCGTGCACAGAGTGGGCACCCGGAGGGCTGTCGGTGGCTCTGGCCCTCTCGCTGACCTGCCTCTCCCTCCCTCAGAGCTTCTGCGCATCTGCGGTGAAGTCCCCAGCGCAGGTCATCGTGCTCCGGGCCCTCGCCTTCCTGGCCTGTGCCTTCCTGCTGACCACCGCGCTCTACGGCACCAGCAACCCCTTTGTCCCGGGAGCCCCGCTTCCCCCAGCCATGCCACCTGGCAGCAATGGCTCGGCCCCACCAGACAACGGAACAGCTGCCGGGGCCGAGGGCTGGCGGCAGCTGCTGGGGCTGCTGCCCGAGCACGCGGCCGAGAAGCTGCGCGAGGCCTGGGCCTTCGGGCAGAGCCACCAGATGGGCGTCGTGGCGCTGGGCCTGCTCACCTGCCTGCTGGCCATGCTGCTGGCCGGCCGCATCCGGTGCGTGAGGGGCAGGACGCAGTGGGGGGAAGCTCAGCGGAGTCAGGGGCCCTGGGGGCCGCACTGCGTCCTCTCCCCACCCCAGGCTCCTCACCTCAGTCGGGCAACAGTGACCTAGCTCGCAGGATCTAGTGCTTCCCTGTGCAGGTGCAGACCCCATACCGAACGGCGTCCCCTCCTCTCCCCACAGCTCTCAGGGAGGTTTCCTTGCCCCATTATACAGACTAGAAGACCGAGGCTCAGAGAAACACTGACTCAGAGCCACAGGGTGAGGGGGTGTTGGAAGTGGCTTTCAGAGCCCCGCGCTTGGCCCGGGCCCTTGATCCTCTCCTTTGAGCAGGGCCGGGGTGAATGGAGGAGGCAGGAAGCCTGGGGGAGCGGGAGGGGCTCACCCCCTCGCTGGGCCCTCACTCCCCCTCTCCCCACAGGCTCCGGAGGATTGACGCCTTCTCCAGCGGCCTGTGGGCCCTGCTGCTGGGGCTGCACCTGGCCGAGCAGCACCTGCAGGCCGCCTCGCCCCACTGGCTGGACACGCTCAAGCTCAGCACCACGTCCCTGTGCTGCCTGGTGGGCTTCACGGCAGCTGTGGCCACAAGGAAGGCAACGGGCCCGCGGAGGTTCCGGCCCCGAAGGTCAGAGACACAGCAGTGACTTCGGGGGGAGGACAGATGGACCCGCAGGCCCCGGGCTTGGCCCGCAGCCCGGACAGGGAACCTCTGTCTTTGCTTCTTTCTTACCTGCCTCACTCCCACCCCACTCCCACCCCACCCCCACCTTAGGGTCCTGGCCCAGCCCCTCCACCTCTCCTAGGAGTCAGGCCCCCCCCCATTCCTTTCTGGCTCCACCAAGCCACCCCCACCCAGCGCCCCCAAGTGCTCTCTAGCTGGTCACCACTCCCGCCACCTTTCTGGCCAAAGACCCCACCACCACTGCTCTGAGACTGGAACAGGGCAGCACCCGTACCGCCTGCCTCTGCCCCGTGGCTTCCGCTGGCAGCCAGGCACCCCACACTGGCCACGGCCCCTTCCCTGGCTCTGACACCATCAGGAGAGGGGTACAGGCCTGCTCTTTGCTTCTTCTCTCACCTTGCCCGTCTCTCAGCCCATAATGGGCTGGCGACGGTGGCTGCAGGCTGGGCCCTCGCCGCATGGCCTGACCACTCGGGCTGCTTGGTGTGGGCAGGTGCTGCTGAGTCAGGGCCACGCAGGGCCCCCTACCTCATCCCACCCTCGTTTCTCGGGTCTGTCCTTTTGGTCCTACCTGTGGTCCAGTCAGCCCCCAGGAGCTCATGAAACCAGGAGGAGGCAGGGCTGACCCCCTGGGTTCCCTGCTCCAAGAGCCCGTTATCCCTCAGCCTCCTTCCCCACGGGTGGAGAATGCAGTTCTTAGACCCAGACTGGCCTTGACCATGAGTTTGTGGGGCGAGGCCCACATGGAGGTGGAGGGTAGAAAATCGTGCTTTGCCCGTGGTCAGCAGATTTCTCCTAGCAGCCAGGCGGTGGTGGGAGATCGCCCAGGAGGGTGGGGGGAGGGGTATACATGCTCTTTACTTCCCTATCTTTTGGGCACCGCTGTGAGCCAGACAGCGTAACTGGGGTGCACACACTCTGCCCACTCTCCTGGGAAGCCCCTGGCTCTGCCCTGGAAAGGCATGAACCCTTATAGCCCAGCCCTCTACTCGCTCCCTGCAGGGCTGGGGTTCAGGCTTCCCAGGCCGAAGTGGCTCTGATTGGCAGGTAGCGGGGCCCTGCCACCCTCCCTCCATGCCAGGATGTCCCCAGTGTCCTCCCAAAACCCCGCCTCCATTATGATGCCCAGAAAAAGTTCCAACTGCCCGAAGTTAGCACTGGGTAAGGGGCCTAAGGGACACGCAGGCCCATGACACCAGGTCCTTGTCCCTTGTCCCTCTTTGGCTTGTCACCACTCTCCTCCTGGCCTCTGGAGCCCCTTGGGGAGGCTCTTGCTTCCCGCCTCCCCGTGGGGCAGCTGAAGAGTTCACAGGGCCTCGGCCTCACTCTCCCTGGGCCAGGCCCTGCCACCCCCGCCTGTGTGCCATCTGTACAATGAGAGCTGGACCCTTCCAGGGCCCTGGGGTGCTGGCGTGGGTGTCATGCTCTGGAGGCTGTTCTCAGCCTGGGGGCTGCCTCCCAGGGCCGTGGCAGGGGGCAGAGCAAGACTGCGCACCCCTGTAGGGCCTCCTATCCTACTCTCATCAGGGTGAGCGTGAACCCCGCTCCAGGTATGGACCCGGGGAACTGCACAGGCCAGTCACGTGTGTGAGGGTGATGCTCAGGAAAGGGCCGTCATCTCGCTGAGCCTACGGGGTGGGTGAAGAGTGCCCAGCTCAGGCCCAAGCCCCACCATCCTTCCGTTCTCGGGGTCCTGAGAAGCCACCCCACCCACCCGCCTGTGTGTCGGGTGGTGCTGCACCCTGATACATGTGCGGAGAGCTGGGTGAGTCAGGAGCTGGGCCCAGCTTGCTCTGGGTGGAGGGTGAGGTGGAAGAGCACCGACGAGGTGGAGGAGTGGGGTGGCCGGCCTGTCCCTCGCTTCTGTGAACCAGCCTCCCCGAGCGGGGCGGTGGGAGCCAGGCGGGGAACCCGTGTCTGTTGGCTGTGTGTCCCCTGGTCTCTGGAATCCCCTGTTCTCAAGGAAACTGGCAGCACGGTGCTAATTACTGCTTTTTTTGGCTTTGAGTAGAAGCAGGACATCTGTGTGTACGCGTGTATTTAAGTTAAATTATTTATAATAACCGTAACCAGCTCTCATGCTGGCCAGGAGCCTGCTGAGCAGACGTCTCTCCTGCCCTCTAGCGGGCGGGGGCGGAAAGACACCCTCGTGTCACAAGATGGACCTCATCGAAGGAAGGCTTCCTGGCATTTTTAGAGTTTGTGTGATTTTTAAAACCACGCATCTGTCCCTTCAAATTCCATTACGTGGAGCATATTTCAGTACCTTCCGACATTACTGGCGACAGCTGAGGAAGTGCGGGCGTCACTGGGACCATGGCTTATTCCCTGGGAGTGTGTTGGCCCACTCTCCGCTCCACTGGGGACCACGACCAGACCCTCCAGAATGGGGGGTCAGGGTGTGGAACCATCTTCTCCCCCAACCCCAGGCCAAGTAGGCTGCCCTATAATGCTTGCCTAGGAGCCCCTGGGAGAGGCCGGCATCCCCTCTGCCTGCGACTGTCGCCGAGTGTCCCGTCCTTTCTGTTGTGTAGACGTGGATGACTGTCTAGTGACCCTGTAATTGCTGTAACCACAATTCCCGGCCTTAGCTGTAGTGTTTTGATGCTGTATTTTCAATAAATGCCTCCGGGGCCCTGCTTTGACCGGTGGGCGTCAGGCACCACGTCTATTCTGTTTTTTCTTTCTCATTCCTTCAGAGGCTTCTTTGCCAGGGGCGGGGGCTTCAAGGGACGGGAGTGCCCACCAGAGTCAAGCTTGGGAGCTGGCGACATGGGCACCGAGCAGCTCAGGGCCCACCATCCTTGGGTGGCGCGTTTATTTCCTTGTCTCCGTAAGCTGCTCCTTAAATGTCGTCCTCTCTGTCCTCCGGCTCCCGGCCTGGGCCGGGATCGGGTTGGAGAACAAAAGACCCCCCTCAGTGTCAGACAGGGTGCAGTGCAGCCAGCCGCCCAACCCTTCCCCAGAGCCCCTCCATCACGGCGGGCACACAGGCTTGGGTTCTGAGGCCAGGTGCCTCTCTGAGATGGGGTTTGAGGGTGCAGGTGGTCTGTGGGGCGGGGCGGGGGAGTTGTTAAGAGGAAGCGTCGGTCTGTGTGCAGCGCTCAGGAGCCTGGCGGAGGTGGGGCTCCTTTGACAGAGGCTCCCGGGACTGTCTTCTGTGGAGCCAGGACAAAGGCTCATGCCTGACACTTCACACAATCTGCTAGTTGAGTGATGCCATCACGTGTCCCAACAAGAGGGTCAGACTAAAGAACCGCCCCTCCTCCCCCCCGCAGCCCCCCAGGGCCACCTTGATTACCTGCATCAGAGATTGGGAAAGCACCCGTGCCAGCTGGGCAGCCCCAGGTGTGAGCAGGATCTGGGAGGAAGGAGGTGGCCAGACCCAGCCAACCACCTCTAAGACCCACGGCCCGACTGGGCTTGAGCTTGCCAATTACTTGAGGTATACTTCGGCCAGCTCCTGGCCTGGCCCAGCCCATGGGTTGCCCAGTAGGGTAGCACAGGAAGCCCAGTACAGGCAGACATGCTGCTGCCCCTTGGAAAGGCCCAGGTGTGTGTGTGTGTGTGCGTGTGTATGTGTGTGTGTGCGGCGGCGTCCCCCTCTCCCCCCCCAACTCCCTACTGTGGCCCACACACCCTGCCCTCAGGCTGCTGCTGCACACAACAACCAGGGGTCCTGGGGTGGGTGCAGGGAACGGGGCTTCATGTGAGACTGGAGCAAGTTAGCCAAGGGTCCCAGCGCACCCACACTGCCCCCACCTCCGGCCACTCCCCACGGTCGTCGCTGTCCTGCTGCATGGTATCACAATTCTAAAATGACAGCACCAACCTGTGTCTTGTGTTTAGAGTCAGAGCCTTCCCCAGGCATTTTGGGGGAAAGGAGGTAGGGGTCACCCTAGGCAGAATGGGTCCTTGGGTGGAATGTAGGCATGTCCAGCCCGGTGCCCAGAGTCCTCTATAGATTTGCTTGATAGGTCCCACAGCATTGATTTGCCCATGTCCCCCAAACACTGGGCCCACCTTTGGTTCCAAAGTCCAGGTGGCCTCCTGGCACTTAGAAAGGCAATTAAAAGGTCACGTGATTCTCCAGGCAGGCATCAGCTGACCCACCTTCATAGAAGTTATTTTATGTGAGGGGAAGGGGTGAAAACCAGGGAGATGGGTAGACTGAAGCTTGGCCAGCGGGACCCCGGGTGTGCAGCTGGGGTGGGCGCCTTAGCCAGCCCCCAGCTCTGCTGCAGGGCCTGAGCCAACCTGCCCGTCCGTCGGCACATTGTCCATGGGCTCAGTTGTCCCTTGGGACCGAGGTAAGGCTGGACCTCTGCAGCTCCGTCCAGACGGCGGACTAATCCCTTATTAACTGCCTCTGCCCCCTCCCCCTCTGTAATCAGTTGCCTTAATCAGAAGCATGGTTGACATTCTGGCTTGGGGCCACTGGGTCCTGTGGTGTGATCTGTACCGCGCTCAAGTTAAAGAGACACTGTCACCTTCCATCTGCGGACAGCCTCGCGATCGCTCACGGCTCTTTCTAAGTTGGAGTCTGGCTGGCATGCTGCCAGAGCCTCTTCCTGGAGATCCCCAAGCCTGGCTGCCTCCCCCTCTGCTCTGCCAGGGGCTTTAGCAGAGTGTCCAGTGTCTGAGACTAGAGAGCAGCAGCAGGGGGATTCCCGGGTCAGGCCCGGGGGAGCAGGGGCTCCCCGAGCTCGGCCACTGCGAGGAGGCTCTGGGCACCAAGCAGGAAGTGGCCCAGTTGAGCGCCCGTAGAGGACTGGGCGTTTCTGCTTCGAGGTGAAGGGTTGGCGTGAGGTTGGTGAGGGCGACAGTGTCACTTTAATACCAAGATTCGTAGTAGACCTAGTTTGCTGTGAGGCTGAGGGGGATCGGAGGGGGCATGCAGGGAGGGGTGGGTCACGCCAGCACCTCCCAGCCACCCGCTCCTAATGGCGTGAATGTGGTTGGACCGCTTTTCTGCTGCAACTAACACACGCCTCCTCTGGGACCCCGACTCGGGCCCCGCCTTGCACCGTGGGGGAGGGGAGGGGAGGGGGCCCACCGAGGTGGAGGCCCTGCTTCAGAGCCCCCCGGGGCTGACCTGCTCCTCTCTCCCATGCCCCCCCCCACCTCCCCGGGCTCTCTCAATAGGTGCTTCCCAGGAGACTCCGCCGGCCTCTTCCCCACCGGCCCCAGCCTGGCCGTCCCCTGCCCAAGCCTGAGCATCACGGGCCCCTCGCCATCTTTGTTCGTCCCCGCCCCGCCCGGCTTCCTGCCCATCGCCAACCAGCAGCTGTTCCGGTCCCCCCGCCGGGCTTCGCCCTCCTCGCTGCCCGGCCGTCTCAGCCGGGCCCTCTCTCTGGGAACCATCCCCTCTCTGACACGAGCAGGTAAGTGGCACTGAAAGGCCCTGGCGGACGTGCGGGGCTCGGGGCACCTCCCTGAGCTCAGGGTGGGCGTGGTGGTCCTGTTGTAGAGTTGGCAGAACTGGGTTCAAACCCTGGTGTGTCTACTCAGTAACTGCCTGAGCCGAGGGGCTTAGCCATTCTGAGCCTCAGTTTCCCACAAAAACAAATGAACGCACCCTGGGTGAGGGTTGAACCAGGTGACGGATTTAAAGCCTTGGATGTCACAGTTACTGTTGTTATTGCTGCTGTTTGTGATCGTGTGTGTGTGTGTGTGTGTGTGTGTGTGCGTGCTCTGTCATGTCTGATTCTTTTGTGACCCCGTAGACTGTATCCCGCCAGACCCCTCTGTCCATGGAATTTTTCAGGCAGGAACACTGTACTGGGTAGCCACTTCCTCCTCCTGGGGATCTTCCCCATCCAGAAATAGAACCCAGGGTCTCCTACGTCTCCTGCAATTTTCAGGCAAATTCTTTACCACTGAGCCACCTGGGAAGCCCCTGAGACCCTGGGGGCTGGAAAATTTGCCCCCAGTCTTTGTGGTGCAGGGCCCAGGGCTTTGGTTCAAGCCTGTCGTGTTCATGGAGCCCTGGTGGGACCAGCATCTGGTCCCCGCCACAGGAAATTTTGTCTCATCCATCCCCTTCCCCAGCAGGATCTTTCCAGGGGCCCTGCCGCGTCGTCTTCAATGACCCTCCTCACTTGGGGAGGCTGCCTGGTGCCCACAGGGTTTGCTTTATCCCCTGGGGGATGACCTGGGGGGCAGGGCGGTGCCGCAGGATCCGGTCTCCAGGAACGCGGGCAGCATCTTGGTTAAGCTGGGCTTTCTGACATGCAGTGTCTCTCTGAAGCCCCTCAGCAGTTCCCCCATGTGGGGGCTCCCCCCACCCAGTCCGACATCCCCTGGGCCTGTTCTCCCCATAACTTGCCCAGCAGCTGCGGCCACCAAGACCTGGGGTTTGAGCCCGGGCGTCTTCTTGCCCTGTGTGCAGTCCTGCATCCTCCTAGGTCGTGGGTGGGTCACACTGCAGGAGGGACGGCTCGCTGGACACAGCGTGCGCCGAGCAGTGGGTAGTGTTTTGAGGCCTGCAGGGTGGGGTTGACGGGGGTCAGACTGAGCCCTGAGTAGGACCGAGATTGGACTCCAGGCATTTCCGTGTCACCTGACGTGAGCCACGTTGCTGGGAGAAGGGCCTCGTCTGGTAATGGTTATTCAGCAGAGTCCCCTGAGCAGATGAGTCACAGCTCAGGCCCTGCTCAGACCTGGGGCTGGTGGACGGGGCCCTTGGGGCCCTCTCTGAACAGCCCCTGGAGCTGGGGCAGAGAGGAGCGAAGTGGACAGGAAGGCCCTGGACTCAGGAACCTGGGGACCCGGGAGCTGGGCCCATCCGCAGAAGGTTGTTCTCTGTGGAGCCTCCAGGGTCAGGGCAGGGACCCAAGCTCTGGAGCCTCTGCCGGACAGCATGGGTATGGCCCCTGCCTGCTGTGTCCACAGGCAGTCTCCTTGTTGCCCTGGTAGGCCTGAGGTGAGGGCTCAGGGGGCCCCCTGCCCCAAGGGCCCAGGGCGGTTCTGTGGGACACAGGTTGGTCTCAGAATGACGTGTGAGGGCTGGGACCCAGTCGCCATCCCTGGGGCCGGCCCTTGGCTCAGGTGTCAGGAGGCCCTGGCGGTCCAGGATCCGTCTTCCCGAGCTCTATCTGCCTCTGCAGCTCCTGCTGCAGGCCTTGCCCCGGCTCCCAGCATGCCCAGCGGGAAGGCCCCTCCCCTGGACCTGCCAACAGGTTAGCGGAGGAGGCGGGACTCAAGATGGCTGGAGAAAAGAAGGGCACAGGGTGGGCACCAGGCCTGGCCTCCCGTGTGGCCTGCATGGGTTCCAGTTTCCTTATCTGCGAAGCGGGTGACGCAGAGCAGCCATGCCTCGGGGAGGGGTTGGAGACAGGCCGTCTCCCCAGGGACCTATGTTGCCTCTCTGTCTCCAGACTCAGGGTACCTGTTTAGCGGGAGCCGTCCTCCATCTCAGGTGTCCCGACCCGGGGAGGTCTCAGTTTCAGGTAAGAGGGACCAGGCGCCAAGGGGAGTGATGGGAAGCCAGCTCAGGCAGACAGCAAGTGAGCTGGGGTTTCCAGAGCGTGTGCAGGGCGGGACAGCAGACAGGCCCCTGGAGGGGATTCTGTTCAAATCCCAGCCCACGGCTGCTACCCGCTGTGCAGCCCTGGGCAAGTGCCTGACACCTCTGTGCCTCATTTTTCTCTTCTGTGAAATGGGCCCCAGAGTTTCTAGGACTAGCCATGGTGCCGTCGTCCTTACAGTGGTGACAGATGGAGGTGGCACTTGGAAATGAGCAGGGCCCAGGTTAACTGACCCCAGGTCTCCAGGGTTTCTTTCTCCCCAGGCCTTATTCTCAGCTGAGGGAGGTAGCAGAGACTTTGGACAGAAATTGGAGAGGGGCAGAGGGGGCATTGCTGAGGCTCCGCGATCCTCTTCCCCTCCCTGGGTGCCTCCTCCCACAATTCCCAGCAGGGCCCCCTGTGCCCAGCAGTCTAGGCCCAGCCTTGCCTTTCTCCCTCTGTCAGTAGACGGAAAGCAACAGATCAGAATAGGCGCTCCTGTAAGCAGAGCGAGCACTCACAATGTTGTCGTCTCTGCCTTCCTCCCGCCTCCAGATTACTTCTCTCTGCTGTCGGGCAGCTGCCCCTCCTCCCCGGTCCCTTCCCCGGCGCCCTCCGTGGCAGGCTCGGTGGCCTCCAGCGCCGGCTCCCTGCGCCACCGCCGGCCCCTCATCAGCCCAGCCCGGCTCAACCTGAAGGGGCAGAAGCTGCTGCTGTTCCCGTCGCCCCCTGGGGACACCCCCCACACCCCCAGCAGCTCCGACGAACACTCGCCCCACAACGGCAGCCTCTACACCATCGAGTCGCCCCCTGCCCCACAGAGGCAGCTGGCGCGGGACACGAAGCACACGGCGGGTACGGCCCTCTGACCTGCCCCGGAGGTGGGAGAGCCCGCGGCCGTGGGAGGCCTCCAGTCAGCGTGCATCGGTGGGGACACCATCAGGAGGCCGCTCGGGGCCTGTGCTGGCTCTCACCTGACTGTGGCCGCTCTCCCAAGTCCAGACACCCCCCACCCCCCCAGCCTTGCTTCTGGTGATCTCGAACCCTTCAGGACCTTGCCCCTAGTTGGCTGCTTTTATTTCCTTCTTTTGCAATTGACTTGGAGGATCCTCTGTTCCGTGCATCGGGCTGCAGATGATTTTTATTTTTTTCAAATGCTGTTTTTCTACAAAGCGTTCTAGAACGTTTTAACTTAGGCCTCAACATTTAACATCTAGACGTTTCCCATGAATCTGTGGACTTCCTGTGTCTCTCATGACATCAGAAGATCTGGCCATGCTGGGTCGGACAGGTAGAAGGGCAGGCTGAGGTCCCTCGCCCCAGCCTCTGCCCCTCCGCAACCCTGCTTGTGGCATCGTCTTCCACACCTAGTGGCGTTTGAGTTTGCGGCTCCTGACCCAAAGCCAGCTCCCTTCTGGGCAGCTATGCAGACAGGACCTGAGTGAGGAGCTGGCCACCCACTGTCCAGGGCAGGCCAAGCGAGTTGGGACCAGCAAGGCTGGATGGCCAGAGGCCACATTCATGGACCATCCTGGGCTTGGAGGTGGAGCTGCCCACGTCTATCCCTGGGGTGCGCCCTGAGCTCCCACTGAAACGCCCCTTCTCCCTGCAGACACGAAGTCAGTGCCGGAAGGGGGCAGCAGCTGTAGCAGCCGCTCCATCAAGAAAGAGGATGACTCGTCCCAGTCCTCCTGTGTGGTGGACACCACCACCCGAGGGTGTGCCGAGGAGCCCACCAGCTGGCGAGGTCTGTGCCCCGTGTGATGTGCGGGAAGAGGGCAGGGCCATGGGTCTGCAGCCACTGTCCCCTCCTGTCTGTCAGAGAACAGCCCCTCACGGGCCCTCGGGTGGCAGAGGGTGGTTTGATGCCCCCCGCACCTGCTGGGGCCCCTGTGGCTCAGCAGACAGCATCCCACGCCCGGGTTACGAGGGGTCTGCACCTGTGCTGTCACAGGGGCCTCTGGCCTCAGGTGGCTGCTTAAGTCTAACAGTTACGGTGTAATCAGAATAAGAATCTGGCTGCCCAGCTGTACCAGCCACATAGCAGGTGTCCCAAGGCCACGTGTGGCCCGCGGCTGCTCAGGTGGACAGCGGGTACAGAACACTGTCACCGTTCCATAAACTTCCCCAGGAGGGTGTTGGCCTGGGCACAGGCGGCCAGTGCAGAGGCTGCAGGCCGCACTGGGCAGCAGTTTGCCTGGGTTCAAATCCAGGCTTCTCAGCTTGTGGGCTGGGGGTGGGCTGTGAGACTGAATCGGGGTTCTGGGTAAAGCCCAGCGGTCAGGTCCTGACACTCCCCCGGGGCATGTGGAAGCCGTGTGTATTGAGCAAGGATTTTCCTGAACAATCATTTTGGGCTGACTGGTAATGGGGGCCACCCCCAGATCAGGTATGTATGGGACGTGACCCAGCAGCATCAACTTGGGGTGGGGGGCCCAGTCAGCCGCTTACTTCCTTGAGGCCCAGACAGGGGCCTCCTCCTGTCTCGGCTGTAAAGCTGGTGTCCCCCTGGCAAGGTACAGGTGTCACTGCCCTAGCCAGGTACCTGCCTGGTGGGCCAGGAGCAGGAAGGGAAGCACCTTCAAGGAGTCAGGACTTGGGAATTCCCCAGCAGTCCAGAGGTTAGGACTCTGCGCTCTCACTACCAAGGGCCAGGTTCCGGTCAGGGAAGATCCCACAAGCTGCAGGGTGAAAAAAAAAAGTCAGGACTTCGAATGACAGCAGGTTCCTGGGGTCTTTTCAGATAGGATGGCTCCTGGGGGGCGGGGTCTCAGCCCAGGGGAGCCCACCCCCCTGGGGGCGGGGCCTCAACCCCACAGTGCTCAGCTCACTGGTTTCTCGATTTTTCTCTTGGAAGGTCGTTTTGGCCCCTCCGTGATCCGGGGCCTCCTGGCCGTGAGCTTGACCGCTAACGCCCTCTTCACCTCGGCCTACCTGTACCAGAGCCTGCGCTGACCCGCGGTCCGCAGCCTCCCGGCACCCGGAGGGTCTCAGAGGGTGCGCCCAGGTGCATGCCGCTTCCACCACTGCCGGCCTTGGTCCCCCAGAGGGCCCGCCGCCTCCGCCCTCTTCTCCAGGGCCCTTGACATCGCCTCCGGAGGGAGTCCTGTTCCTGACGCCTTCTCCACACCTAACAGACTGCACGGCTGGGCGTGGTCTCGGGGCGCAGTCCTGCCCGCTCTCCTCCTCGGCTGGCATCAGATGTGCGTTTGGTGCTGACACTCTGGTCCCCAAGCCAGAGATCGTGGAGGGGCTGTGTGACTCTGGGGTCCCCTCCCTACCGCCCAGCCCTGCCTGGCAGGAATGCCACTACTACTGTGAGGGGAGCAGGAGCTGGGCTGCCCCCCGACCTCGCGTCCCCGGGCTGTGATCACCTCTTTGTACTGTACCCCCTGACCGGGTCAAATGCCCCCTGGACACCCCCATGAGGACCGGCACCATCCGCCCTTGTCCTGCACCATGCTGTGGGTTAGGCCTGCCCTCTGGCTCTCCCAGGTGGGCAGTAAGTTTCCTGCCCAGGCCTCCTCAGAGTTCCTGGGTCTCCGGGGCCCAGCTGGACTAGTGTAAGCACCCCCACAAGCTCCCTTCTCCCTGCTGCACCCCCATTTTATTACCTCTGGTGATCTTCCCAGGCAACAGCCCGGCCACCCTGAGAACACTACCCAGGGCCACCCCGTCTCCAGGCCCCTCCCTCATGCACGGCTCGGGGGCTTTGCTGGGCCCCTCTGCCCGCAGGTCTCTGAGGACCCTGGAGCCCTGCCCCCATCCTGCCGTGAGTTCGGCTCCTCTAGGCGTCCTGCGGTCGCAGTGGGCTCAGTGTGACCTCTGTCTCCAGGCCACCGTGGCCGGCCTGCTTCCTACCCCGAACCCCTCAGTCCTGCCACTGCCCTTCCAACTGATATTGCGGGTTTGTCCCCCACGCAGCCCCCCACCCTGGGCTGGAGTCCCATCCTGCCCCCAAAAGTCGGGCACAGGGACCCTCACGGGGCCGTGAGGAGTGAGAAGACTGCCTGTGGGAGTCAGGATCCCCACGCCGCTGCCCCAGGCTCTGGGCGCAGGTGTGGGGAGGCGTGCATGCATGCACACTCCCACGTGTCACTGCACGTTTGTGCCACTCGGTGAACTCTGAGTCTCCTTGGGGGAGGGTCGTGAGGGCAGGGGAAGGGTCTTCACTCTGTCATTCAGGGATAAAGTTTAATTTTATTTTTCTACACATTTTTGCCAGGTCAGGCATTCTGCTCCTAAGCAGGATGCCCCCAATTCTCCCTGCCAGGGAGGTTTAGTTTTTTTAAGCTTCGGGTGCTTTTTTAGTAATTTTTTTTTGGTTTTTTTTTTTTTACCATGTGGGGAAGGAGATTGTTCTGACTTCCCCCACTCCTGAGAGCTACTGTTTCCTGCCCTGCCCCCCACCCCGGAACACGGGGAATTGGGGGGCCAGGGGCCACGTCAGGTCCCTGACTCCAACTGCCAGAGATGGTTCCAACTCGGAGGTGATGCCTCTTGGCCCCCATCTATACAGTGGGCATGTGTGTCGAGTTTTTTAATTTTACTTTTTGCCTACCCAAGCCAAACTCCATTCCCAAATGCCCTTCTTCTTTGGCTCTGAGGAAGCCCCAACTGAGTGCCCAGCCCCCTTCTGTCGCCCCGGCCAGCCAGGCCCCTCCTGCCCAGGGCCTGTGATCCCAGTGCCCCCCAGGGGCAGGGCAGAGGCTGAGCCAGGAGGGGTCTGACTTATGTTTTCTTTCAGATAAACACGCAACCTTATTTTTCTTTACAAAAGCAGAAAAGGAAACCAAAAAAGATACCAACCTTTGAACTACACCTCAATCTGTCCTGTCTTCATTTGCTTTACTCAGGCGCCAGACAGGGTTGTGTGTATGTGTTGGGGGAGTGTGGGTGGAGGCATATTCACTCTTGATCAGAGCCCAGGTTGAGCGGCCCAGGGCTTCTGGTGTTGAGCGGTGGGTACCAGTGGCTTTGTTCCCAGAAGGGCTGAGGGATTTGAACAGGACATCAGCAGAGACATACTTGACCAACAAAGGTCCATCTAGTCAAAGCTGTGGTCTTTCCAGTAGTCATGTATGAATGTGAGAGTTGGACCATAAATAAGGCTAAGCACCAAAGAATTGATGCTTTTGAACTGTAGTTTGAAAGAGAAGACTCTCGAGACTCCCTTGGACTACAAGAAGATCAAACCAGTCAATCCTAAAGGAAATCAGCCCTGAACATTCACTGGAAGGACTGAAGCTGAAGCTCCAATACTTTGGCAATCTGATGCAAAGAGCTGACTCTCTGGAAAAGACCCTGATGCTGGAAAAGATTGAGGGCAGATGTCTGGGGGAGGAGAAGTAGACAGAGGATGAGATGGCTGGATGGACAATGGACATGAGTGAGCAAACTCTGAGAGATGGTAAAGGACAGGGAAGTGTGGCGTGCTGCAGTCCATGGGGTCACAAAGTGTCGGACACAACTGAGCGACTGAACAACAATCAGCAGGAAGGAGAACTGGAACAGAGATAGGAGGTCCTGGGTAAGCAGCTAGAGCAGGGGCTCAGCTGGCTCTTCACCGCTCCCAGGCAGTGGCCCCTGACCTGGCCCTGGATCACCCACATGGCTGAGACCTTGTTTTCCCCCGAGCCCACTTGGAATGGCCCAGCCATCCTCCCAGCAAGTGGACTTGGCACCAGCCTCCCCAGGTGCACCAGTGGACCCCCAGCCCACACGCCGGCCCCAGTGGGCCCTGATGTAGCCCTGGGAGATGCCCCAGTGAGCTCGGAGCCTGGGTGGGAACCCCAGGGGCTGGCCTCCTGAGTGTCCCAGCACAGGTTCTGGCACCCCCAGGCTGCCCAGTGACCAGAGTCTACATTTCTGCTGGCTTCAGTTTGACTCTATGAAGCAGGCCCACCATCCAGGGCTGATCTGGGGGTGACTGGAGCACCACACTATGTCAGAGGACTCACCCAGGCCCAGCACGTGTAGGGAGGGTGGTCAGTGGGTCCTTGTCTCCCTGAGGATGGCGGGGCAGGCTGTCTGACTGGCCCTGAGGGCAGATGGGAAGGGATGGGGCAGGGCCGCTCCCTGACCACGCACAGATCACAGCCAACCATGTGTGGCGGCAGGGTCAAGCTGCCCCAAGTGTGTGCGCCTGTGTGCAATGTCACTTCAGTCATGCCTGACTCTGTGACCCTAAGGACTGTAGCCCTCCAGGCTCCTCTGTCCACAGGATTCTCCAAGCAAGAATACTGCAGTGGGTTGCCATGCCTTCCTCCACGGGATCTCCTGCATTGGCAGGCGGGTTCTTTACCACTAGCGCCATCTGGGAAGGCCTGAAGATGGAGCCACAAACACATCTGAGTTCACTGATCTTGCTGTCCTCTGAGGCTGTGACCTCAGGAGGCCAAAGGGCCCAGTTCTTAGCAGCCCTCTCCTCCAGGGAGCCTGTGAGTGCATGCCCAGGAAGAACCCAAAGAAAAAGTGAAAGTGAAGTCGCTCAGTCGTGTCCAACTCTTTGCAACCCCGCGGACTGTAGCCTACCAGGCTCCTCCATCCATGGGATTCTCCAGGCAAGAATACTGGAGTGGGTTGCCATTTCCTTCTCCAGGGGATCTTCCCGACCCAGGGAATGAAGCTAGGTCTCCCACATTAGGGGCAGATGCTTTAACCTCTGAGCCACCAGGGAAGCCCCAGGAAGAACCCAAGGCTCCCTCAAAAGTCACACCCGCCCCGCCCCCCTGCTCGGAGCTCCCACCCAGCCCTGCACTGGGACAAGGAGACCCAGCTGAGAGGACTGTGGGGAGACAGCCCCCCTGGTTTCTGAAAGGGATTTAGATGTGTCTGTTATCACCTCACTAATGTCATCTTCTGTTGTCTCCTTGTGAAAGGGAAATAAGTTTATTGTAGAAAATCTACAAATACAAGTGAGCAAAAAAGAAAATGACCCATAATCTCACAATTAAAATATTGGTGTCTACTCTTTTTTTTCTACATACGTATCTTCATCTTTCTGCCCGCTGCATTTTGTCACTTTATTTCTCACTTTACACTATCACGGGCCTATTTCGGTATCAAGTGTGCTTTCTCATCCCTCTTAAAGGGTGCCTTCCCAGAGAGCACAAGCAGGTAATCTGATCTTCCCTTACTGCAAGCATCTAGAAGGCTTGTCAATTCCTGCTTTTTATCATTGGGACAGGGGTAAGCATCTTGTGGGAACCTGCGTTTTCTGTACCTAAAGACTGTTCTTAGGATAGGTTTTTGGGGGTTTTGTTCTATCACAGATTTACAGGAACCCAAAGAATTTTATATGCATTGCCTGGTTGCATTCTAGAAGGAAAAAGAAGGTGATCTAGGGTTTGGTTTTTTGTGTTGGGAGTTTTTTTCCCTTCAAAAGTTCTTATCCGACTTTAGCTTTGGATACCTGCACCTGGTTCCCAGACAGCTTATGTGGTGTGATAGAAAGATGGTCAGAGGGTCCAAGTTCCCTGGTCATGTTGGTAAAGAGATGGTCCCCACCCCAATTCGGCCTCCAGGGAGGGACTTGGGGGTGGGTGGGGGGAAAAGGGAGGTGAGCAGGTGCTCAGCACCAAGTCCAGCAGAAAGCTCGGTTTTCATAGTCTGGGCCACACGTGAGGTTGTATGTCAGAAAAGAGGTGTGCTGATTGAAAAGAAAAATCACCGACAGCATACCAGCCACCCTGCCTACTAGCTGTGTGACACTCGGACCACTCCATGCAACATAAGCAGAAGGACCTAGTGGACCTCCTGTCCCTCCTGAGGGGCAATCAGAGACAGATGCCCTCTGTTAGAGGATGTTTGGGGGATCTGGAGTGGCTCCACCACTAAAAAATGCTTTTTTTGGCGGGGCAGGGGGTGTGCTGCACTGGGTCTTCATTGCGGTGAGCAGGGGTTATTCTCTGGTTTCAATGTGGGGGCTTCTCATTGTAGTGGTTTCTCTGGCAGAACGCAGGCTTTAGAGCGCAGAGTCAGTAAGATGGGGCTTGAGGGCTTAGTTGCCTGGAGCCATGGGAAATCTTCCCATGCCAGGGATCGAACCCATATCCCCTGCATTGGCAGGCGGATTCTTAACCACTGGACCACCAGGGAAGTCCTGCAAAAATGCTTTTTGTGGTGGCAGCTCTGAGGGCATTTTGTTACAGAGGGTAAAAGTGGGGGAAGCTGCTCTCAGCCCCCAAAGCATCTGGCAGGTGACAGCGAGTGGGCTAGATCACGGTGACGGAGAGGAGAGAACCAGGATTCCTGTGCGTCTTCTTCATCCATAACTAGATTTTTCACAATAAGCATTGTGTTGTCCCTAGAGTGCGCCAGGCTGTGCCAGGCACTGGGGCTACCATGTTGGGCAGAACAGAGGTGCCCCTGCACCCCGGGGGCTACACGGAGCAGGAGGGCGGGTTTAGGTAAGCACCGAATGAGCACACAATGGCACACCTGAAAGGACTTTGAAGTCATGGGTCGTAGCCCCCTGAGGTTGGAGATGAAACTTTAAGGCAAGATGAGCCAGGTCACTGTAAGTAGGAGTAAGTGCTTATGCAAAGGCCCCAGGGTGGCCTGAGGAATCAGAAGGTTACTGTGAAAAAAAAACCCTGGGATGGAGGGTGTTAGTAGCTCCAGCTGAACCCAGGAGAGCAGAAGCCACCCACAAAGGATGGCATTTGTCACCCACAAAGGGCACATTAGGAATTTTAGACTTCATCCTAAGAGCAAAGGGAAAGCCAGTGTAGAGTGCAAGCAAGGAAGAGACAGGAGCAAATGAGCGTTTTTAAAAGATGACTTGTCGGGACTTCCCTGATGGTCCAGTGGTTAAGAATCTGCCTGCCAAAGCAGCGGACATGGGTTCAACCCCATGGCCAGTGAAGACTCCACATGCCAAGGGGCAGTTTAGCCCATGAACCCCAACTACTGAAGCCCTGGCTCCCTAGAGACCGTGCTCTGCAACAAGAGAAGCCACCACCAGGAAAAGCCCTCACGTCTCAACTACAGAGCAGCCCCCTGCTCTTCACAACTAGAAGAAATAAAAAAATCCAATGCAGCAACAAAGACCCAGAAGAGCCAAAAATAAATAAGTCAATAAAATTATAAAAAATAAAAATTGTTCAATTTTTGGAGAACCAAGTAAGATCTGAGCCCAAAATTTATGAGCATAACAGCATTTCTGTGTTTGGTCTTTTCCTTTACTTAACTGAATTATTTGCTAGATAGCTTTGAATAACATTACCAACTCAATGGCCATGAACTTGGGCAAACTCCTGGAGACAGTGAGGGACAGGGAGGCCCTTGCTGCAGTCTATTGGGTCTCAAAGAGCTGGACCCCACTTAGTGACTGAACAATAGCAACAAGCTTGAATCAAGTGTGGCAATTAATAACTTAATACGTATGGAGGGGCTTCCTGACTGCTTGCAGCACTTCAGGCAGAGTCAGGCAGCTTGTGTATCAGGGTGCGCTACTGGGGCTGCTCGTTGCCTACTGCAGAAAGAATTTCTTTAAACGACTTGAACTCTTCCATTTTAATACCAATGGGACCTTCCAAGTTCATCCATCTAAATCACATGTGTCAGCATAAATCCATGTGGCGTAGCCCTCGCTTGTCCACCAAATTGCCAGAACATCCCCTGAGAATTGCCAGATGCCACCAGGGGATGTGTGATTGCCCCCCTTTCAACTTGCTTAGACATGATGCTGGAAGAATAATGGGATTAAGGGAAAGCTCGTGGTTTTCTAGGATTGACTTGATGACTAGATCTAGTGCAGGGCAGCCATCCATCACCGGTTAGGGCCTTTTATAACCTTGAGGCCTGCCTGCAGCTGCTGAGAGGTTTGCTGAGCTGGGATTGTGTCTGGAAATTTGATTTTCTGTTTGCAGAGACATCAACAGTTTATCATGAACTTGCAGCTTCCAAATTCACTGCAGTGGAGCCCAAGGAACATGGACCTCTTTTTGACCTTAAAAATAGCAAAGTGGGCAGGAGAGTTGGGTTCAATATTTCATTTTTATTTGGCTCCTTCACTCCAATCTGCCAAATTACCAACTGCATTAGTTGATGACTTTATAGAAGGGCTGGTATAAATGGCCCCAAGTGACCCCTGGCACAGCCAAGCAGTATAGGAAGAGGCCACATCAGCAGGTCTCTTTTTTTGCTTCCGTGCTGAGCCAGCAGTAACCAGCCTGAAGTTGTTTCTCAACACATTTTGTTGACCTTGTATATTTCCCCCACAAAATCACTAGAACACATGGAATTGCTATGGCTTTCCAAAACATTAATCTATGTAGAAATAAAATACAGAGTTTTTTCTAGTAGTAATACCAATTTATTCATTGTGAAGATTGTACCAGATGCTAGCAATAGTGGATGCTAGATGTAGGGTAAAGAGGAATTCTCTGTGCCTCCTTTTCTGTAAATCTAAAATTGTTTCAAAGTAAAATGTTTATTTAAAAAAATTTATTTCCAGAACTAGGGGGATCCTTGGTCATTACAATAACACTGCTTAATGGGATGGTTGCTTTAATTATTTTTCTTATGCATTTCCCTCCTAAAAAGTATCCCTAATCTTCTACTTGATCACTAACTCATTATTAGAAACACACCAGGGACTTCCCTGGTGGCTCTGTGGATAAAAATTTGCCTGCCAGTGCAGGCGACATGAGTTCAGTCCCTGGTCTGGGAAAATTCCACATGCCTCGAAGCAACTAAGCCCAAGTGCCACAATTCCTGAGCCCAAATGCTGCAATTACTGAAGCCTGTGAGCCTAGAGCCTGCGCTCAGCAACAAGAGAGGCCATCACAATGAGAAGCCCATTCACCACAACGAAGACTCAGCATAGCCAAAAATCAATTGATGCATTAATTAAATAAAGAAATAAACCATAAAGAAACACACCAGCTAAATTTTTGTAGCGTCTTTTTCAAGGTATTAACATTGTACATGATGGCAACTTAAAAGCTTTCAACTTGCAACTAACTCAGACTTAGTTCAAACTGGACCAGCACCCCTTGTTGGAAACAACATGAGAGACCACGGGACACATTTTACAGATGAGGAAACTGAGGCACTGCCTTTCCCCGTGATAATACACAACATCAGCAGGAATCTTATGCATGCTCTGGATTCGGATTCTGAACTTGCCGACTTTTAAAATCAGTGGTTCTCAAACTTTCGTGTGCGCAGGACTCCTTAAAAGTCTGAACCTTCAATCTGAGAAAGAACCCAGGTATCTGCATTTGTAACAAGCTCCAGAGACGGTGCTCACAGTGTGTTTCCAGATGAAGGGACCCTGAGGGTGTTTCCAGGAGGCAGCACCTGCTCTCCACCACCTCCAATCTTCCTTCTGATCCCAGGCTGGCATTTAGAGCCCACTTCCTGATGCAGGACCCACCAAGATCCCCCAAGCAATGCCCACACACCAGCTGGAACTCCTTGCCTCACCAACATACAGCTCTAAAATTCTAAGCCTGAATCACTGATTCTCAGCCATGGCAGGATACTGCAATCACCTGTTGTTTAGTCACTAAGTTGTGTCCAACTCTCTTCAGACCCCATGGACTGTAGTCCGCCAGGGTCCTCTGTCCCTGGGATTTCCCAGACAAGAATACTGGACTGGGGGATCTTCCCAACCCAAGGATCAAACCCACATCTCCTGCATTGGCAGGCAGATTCTTTACCACTGAGCCAACTGGGAAGCCTGGGGAACTTTAAAAAGTACTGATGCTGGTTCCCACCCCTAGGGATCCAGATGAGCTAAATGAGCTAGGGAAGGGGGAAAATATGGAGGCATATAAACACAAGAGATCAAGCAAAGCACTTTTGGGGTGACTTCCCTGGTGGTCCAGTGGTTGAGAATCTGCCTTGCAGTGCAGAGGACTTGGGTTCGATCCCTGGTCGGGGAACTAAGACCCCACACACTGCAGAGCAAGTAAGCCTTAACACTGCAACTGGAGAGTTTGTGCTGCCAACGAAAGATCCGCGTGCCGCAACTAAGACCTGATACAGCCAAATAAATAATTTAAAAAAAAAATCTGATTCCTTCACCTGTTAGATTCTCGAGGCTGACCTTCATTTCGCAATCCCTGTTTGCTCTCCTGCAGTTGCTGCAGGACCCAAAACAGGAAACGAACTAAATGTCCATCCACAATGGAATGGGTAAAAAATTACAGTAAAAGTGGACTTTTGCACATGTAGACACTGACACCGCTATGAAATGAACAGATTTTTTTCTATGTGCAACAAAATGGATGAACTCATGGGTTTCCCCAGTGACTCAGTGGTAAAGAGTCCACCTGCCTGTGCAGAAGACGGTTCAATCCCTGATCCTGGAAGATCCCACAAGCCTCAGGGCAACTAAACCCCTATGCCACAACTACTGAGCCTGTGCTCTAGAGCCCGGGAACTGGAACCACTGAAGCTCCTGCGCTTAACAGCCTGTGCTCCACAAGAGAAGCCCCCACAATGAGGAGCCCCTGCTCACTGCAACTAGAGAAAAGCCCACATGGCAACAAAGACCCAGCACGACCAAAAACTAACTAGATAAATAAAATGATTTTTTTTAATAGATGAACTCATAACACAGCATTGAACACATAACTGAACACATAAATATATAAAAATTTCAAAACCAGGGACTCCTCTGATAGTCCCAGGTTAAGACTCCACCCTGCCAGTGCAGGGGGCACGGGTTCAGTCACTAGTCCAGGAAACGAAGATCCCACATGCTGGAAGGAGTGTCCAAAACGTTGAATAAATAAAAAGATACATTAAAAAATAATTTAAAACAGAGTTTCCCCGGCAATCCAGTGGTTGAGAGTCCTCCTTATAATGCAGGGGACGAGGGTTTGATCCTGATCCGGGAAGACCCCACAGGCCTCCGAGCAACCAAGCCCGTGCGCCACGACTACTGAACCTGAGCTTTAGAGCCTGGGAACCGCAACTACTGAAGCCCTCGCACCTAGAACCTGTGCTCTGCCACAGGAGAAACCACCGCAACAGGAGAAGCCCGAACACTGCAACAGGAGGGTAGCCCCTGCTCACTGTAGCTAAATAAAGACCACATGCAGCAACAAAGACCCACCACAGCCAAAAAAAAAAAAAAGTTTTTAAAAGTAATAATTAAAAATAAATACATTTGCTAAAACAAAAGTTTAAAATCAGATAATAATCTATAAGGTTAGAATCACAATAGTGGTTGTAAAATCAAGAAGGACCCCATGGGGCCTTCCTGGGAACAGATTCCAGTGTCTCCCTCCCACCTCTTATTTGTACCAAAGTTTTAACCTCTTAGGTCTTCTCTGAGTTTCAAAGAGCAAATATAATCAGAGAAGTGAGAAAATGCAGAAACAAAGGAAAATAGTCAAGCAAGACAAAATACTAATAGTTAAACCATAAAACAAAGTCAATGACCTTTAGTTCCTCCTCAAGGACTGTAGATAATATACTGAGCCATATCTTTGAGCTGTTTTGCAGATGCTAAAACTGCCACCAGGTGGAAGAAGTTAACTGCTTGCTGACCACCAGTACCTAGACCCCAGGTACCTGGCCAGTTGGAGCCAGAAGGTTGATGATGCTGACTCCTGAAATACCACCCAGTTGCCTCACCTTCCAACCAATCAGAAGACTGTCCACAAGCTGATCAGGCACCCTGAGACCTTCTCCCTCACCTTGCCTTTAAAAATTCTTCCCCGGGGGCTTCCCTGGTGATCCAGTGGTTAAGAATCCACCGTGCAATGTGGGGGACACAGGTTCAATCCCTGGTCAGGGACTGAGGATCCCACACGCCGCAAAGCAATTAAGCCCACATGCCACAAACAACTGAGCCTTTGCATTCTGGAGCCCATGAACCACAACTAGGGAGTCCATGTGCCGAAACAAAGATCCTGTGTGCTGCAGCTAAGACCCGATGCAGCCAAATAAATAAATAGGAAAAAAAAAAACAAAAACCCTTCCCCGAAAGCCACTGGGGAGTTCAGGTCTTCTGAGTACAAGCTGCCCATTCTCCGTGCTTGGCCCCACCTTAGGCACCTGCACTAAACACTGTCCTTTCCTTCACCACAGCCCAGTGTAGGTAGATTGGCTTCCTATGCATTGTCGGGTGAGCACAGCCAAGTCTGATTTGTGTCAGTTAGTCTTTGAGGGGATGGAAAGTGCCTAGAAGAGAACCTGGAGAGGTGGTGTTCTAGGCACTTATCATGTTCTCTTTCCTGAGCTGGATGCAGCTGGTATGGCTTGTGAAAACTCATCAAGCTGTACACTTAGGATTCGTATGTTTTCCTGTCTAGATGATGTTATGGACTGAACTGTGCTCCCCTAAAATTCATATGTTGAGCTCTAACCCTCAATGTGACTATATTTGGGGAAACAGACTCTTTAAGGAGGTCATTAAGATTAAATGAGGTCATCAGTCAAAAAATGAGCCAAAGAACTAAACAGACATTTCTCCTAAGAAGACATACAGATGGCTAACAAACGTATGAAAAGATGCTAAACATCACTCATTATCAGAGAAATGCAAACCCAACCCACAATGAGATACCATCTCACACGGGTCAGAATGACTGCCATCAAAAAGTCTACAAACAATAAATGCTGGAGAGGATGTGGAGAAAAGGGAACCCTCTTACACTGCTGGTGGGAATGCAAACTAGTAAAGCCACTATGGAGAACAGTATGCTGCTGCTTCGCTGCTAAGTCGCTTCAGTCATGTCTGACTCTGTGCAACCCCACAGATGACAGCCCACCAGGCTCCCCCGTCCCTGGGATTCTCCAGGCAAGAACTCTGGAGTGGGTTGCCATTTCCTTCTCCAATGCATGAAAGTGAAAAGTGAAAGTGAAGTCGCTCAGTCGTGTCCAACTCGTAGCAACCCCATGGACTGCAGCCTACCAGGCTCCTCCGTCCATGGGATTTTCCAGGCAAGAGTACTGGAGTACAAGAGTACTGAAGTGCCATTGCCTTCTTGGAAAACAGTATGGAGATTCCTTAAAAAAACTGGGAATAAAACTGCCATACGACCCAGCAATCCCACTGCTGGGCATACACCCCAAGGAAACCAGAATTGAAAGAGACACATGTATCCCAATGTTCACTGCAGCACTGTTAACAATAGCTAGGACATGGAAGCAACCTAGATATCCATCAGCAGACAGATAGATAAGAAATTTGTGGTACATGTACACAACAGAATATTACTCAGCTATAAAAAGAATGCATTTTAGTCAGTTCTAA